>NC_135145.1:30265127-30566840 GCF_051014445.1 Colletes latitarsis
GTCCAATAAGTATGCGAATAATGCGAAACTATGAGCCAGATGATGGCAAACACCAGACCTAACCCTGACCTAACCTGTGTTATCCTCTAAAATATAGATTGAATCCAGGTTTAACTCACAGTTTCAGTGCGGTACCACACTACTCCGTGATCCAAACCAGAAAACGCCCAGGATCTGGCCAACAAGTATGCGAAAAATGCGAAAGTATAAGCCAGATGATGGCAAATACCAGACCTAACCCTGACCTAGCCGGTGTTATCCGCTAAAATATAGTTTGAATCCGGGTTTAACTCACTGTTGCAGTGCGGTACCACACTACTACCTGATCCAACCCAGGAGACGCCCAGGATCTGGCCAACAAGTACGCGAAAAATGCGAAAGTATGAGCCAGATGATGGCAAACACCAGACCTAACCCTGACCTAACCTGTGTTATCCTCTAAAATATAGATTGAATCCAGGTTTAACTCACAGTTTCAGTGCGGTACCACACTACTCCGTGATCCAAACCAGAAAACGCCCAGGATCTGGCCAACAAGTATGCGAAAAATGCGAAAGTATAAGCCAGATGATGGCAAATACCAGACCTAACCCTGACCTAACCAGTGTTATCCTCTAAAATATAGATCGAATCTAAGATAAACTCATTGTTTCAGTGTGGTACCACATTACTGCGTGATCCAAACAAGAAAACGCCCAGGTTCTGGCCAACGAGTATGCGAAAAATGCGAAAGCAAGAGCCAGATGATGGCAAATACCAGACCTAACCCAAACCTAACCGGTGTTACCCCCTAATATATAGATCGAGTCCAGGATTGCTTCACTGTTTCAGTGCGGTACCACACTACTACCAGATCCAATTCAGAAAACGCCCAGTATCTGGCCATCAAGTATGCGAAAAATGCGAAAGTATGAGCCAGATGATGGCAAATACCAGACCTAACCCTGACCTAAACGTTGTTATCCTCTAAAATATAGATGGAATCCAGGTTTAACTCACAGTTTCTGTGCGGTACCACACTACTCCGTGATCCAAACCAGAAAACGCCCAGGATCTGCCCAACAAGTATGCGAAAAATGCGAAAGTATAAGCCAGATGATGGCAAATACCAGACCTAACCCTGACCTAACCGGTGTTATCCTCTAAAATATAGATTGAATCTAAGATAAACTCACTGTTTCAGTGTGGTACCACATTACTGCGTGATCCAAACCAGAAAACGCCCAGGTTCTGCCCAACAAGTATGCGAAAAATGCGAAAGCATGAGCCAGATGATGGCAAATACCAGACCTAACCCAAACCTAACCGGTGTTACCCCCTAATATATAGATCGAGTCCAGGATTACTTCACTGTTTCAGTGCGGTACCACACTACTACCAGATCCAACTCAGAAAACGCCCAGGATCTGGCCAGCAAGTATGCGAAAAATGCGAGAGTATGAGACAGATGATGGCAAATACCAGACCTAACCATGATCTAACCTGTGTTCTCCTCTAAAATATAGATGGAATCCAAGTTTCACTCACAGTTTCTGTGCGGTACCACACTACTCCGTGATCCAAACCAGAAAACGCCCAGGATCTGGCCAACAAGTATGTGAAAAATGCGAAAGTATGAGCCAGATGATGGCAAATACCAGACCTAACCCTGACCTAGCCGGTGTTATCCTCTAAAATATAGATCGAATCCAGGATTACTTCACTTTTTCAGTGCGGTACCACACTACTACCTGATCCAACCCAGAAAACGCCCAGGATCTGGCCAACAAGCTTGCGAAAAATGCGAAAGTATGAGCCAGATGATGGCAAATACCAGACCTAACCCTGACCTACCCGGTGTTATCCTCTAAAATATAGATTGAATCCAGGTTTAACTCACTGTTGCAGTGTGGAACCACATTACTACGTGATCCAAACCAGAAAACGTCCAGGATCTGGCCAACAAGTATGCGAAAAATGCGAAAGTATGAGCCGGATGATGGCAAATACCAGACCTAACCCTGACCTAACCGGAGTTATCCTCTAAAATATAGGTTGAATCCAGGTTTAACTCACTGTTTCAGAGTGGTTCTACATTACTACGTGATCCAATCCAGAAAACGCCTAGGATCTGGCCAACAAGTATGCGAAAAATGCGAAAGTATGAGCCAGATGATGGCAAATACCAGACCTAACCCTGACCTACCCCGTGTTATCCTCTATAATATAGATTGAATCCGGGTTTAACTCACTGTTTCAGTGCGGTACCACACTACTACCTGATCCAACCCAGAAGACGTCCAGGATCTGGCCAACAAGTATGCGAAAAATGCGAAAGTATGAGCCAGATGATGGCAAATACCAGACCTAACCCTGACCTAGCCGGTGTTATCCTCTAAAATATAGATCGAATCCAGGATTACTTCACTTTTTCAGTGCGGTACCACACTACTACCTGATCCAACCCAGAAAACGCCCAGGATCTGGCCAACAAGCTTGCGAAAAATGCGAAAGTATGAGCCAGATGATGGCAAATACCAGACCTAACCCTGACCTACCCCGTGTTATCCTCTATAATATAGATTGAATCCGGGTTTAACTCACTGTTGCAGTGCGGTACCACACTACTACCTGATCCAACCCAGAAGACGCCCAGGATCTGGCCAGCAAGTATGCGAAAAATGCGAAAGCATGAGCCAGATGATGGCAAATACCAGACCTAAGCCAAACCAAACCGGTGTTACCCTCAAAAATATAGATTGTACCCAGGATTAACTCACTGATGCAGTGTGGAACCACATTACTACGTGATCCAAACCAGAAAACGCCCACGATCTGGCCAACAAGTATGCGAAATATGCGAAACTATGAGCCAGATGATGGCAAATACCAGACCTAACCCGGACCTAACCGGTGTTATTCTCTAAAATATAGATTGTATCCAGGTTTAACTCACTGTTGCAGCGTGCAACCACATTACTACGTGATCCAAACCAGAAAACGCCCAGGATCTGGCCAATTAGTATGCGAATAATGCGAAACTATGAGCCAGATGATGGCAAATACTAGACCTAACCCTGACCTAGCCGGTGTTATCCTCTAATATATAGATTGAATTCGGGTTTAACTCACTGTCGCAGTGTGGTGCCACATTACTACGTGTTCCAAACCAGAAAACGCCCACGATCTGGCCAACAAGTATGCGAAATATGCGAAACTATGAGCCAGATGATGGCAAATACCAGACCTAACCCGGACCTAACCGGTGTTATTCTCTAAAATATAGATTGTATCCAGGTTTAACTCACTGTTGCAGCGTGCAACCACATTACTACGTGATCCAAACCAGAAAACGCCCAGGATCTGGCCAACAAGTATGCGAAAAATGCGAAAGTATGGGCCAGATGATGGCAAATACCAGACCTAACCCTGACCTAACCGGTGTTATCCTCTATAATATAGATTGAATCCGGGTTTAACTCACTGTTGCAGTGTGGAACCCCATTACCACGTGATCCAAACCAGAAAACGCCGAGTGTCTGGCCAACAAGTATGCGAAAAATGCGAATGTATGAGCCAGATGATGGCAAATACCAGACCTAACCCTGACCTAACCGGTGTAATCCTCTAATATATAGATCGTATCCAGGATTACTTCACTTTTTCAGTGCTGTACCACACTACTACCTGATCCAACCCAGAAAACGCCCAGGAGCTGGCCAACAAGTATGCGAAAAATGCGAATGTATGAGCCAGATGATGGCAAATACCAGACCTAACCCTGACCTAACCGGTGTTATCCTCTAAAATATAGATTGAATCTAAGATAAACTCACTGTTTCAGTGTGGTACAACATTACTGCGTGATGCAAACCAGAAAACGCCCAGGTTCTGGCCAAAAAGTGTGCGAAAAATGCGAAAGCATGAGCCAGATGATGGCAAATACCAGACCTAAGCCAAACCTAACCGGTGTTACCCTCTAAAATATAGATTGTATCCAGGTTTAACTCTCTGTTGCAGTGTTGAACCACATTACTACGTGATCGAAACCAGAAAACGCCCAGGATCTGGCAAATAAGTATGCGAATAATGCGAAAGTATGAGCCGGATGATGGCAAATACCAGACCTAACCCTGACCTAACCGGTGTTATCCTCTAAAATACAGATTGAATCCAGGTTTGACTCACTGTTGCAGTGTGGAACCACATTACTACGTGATCCAAACCAGAAAACGCCCAGGATCTGGGTAACAAGTATGCGAAAAATGCGAATGTATGAGCCAGATGATGGCAAATACCAGACCTAACCCTGACCTAACCGGTGTTATCGTCTATAATATAGATTGAATCCGGGTTTAACTCACTGTTGCAGTGCGGTACCACACTACTACCTGATCCAACCCAGAAGACGCCCAGGATCTGGCCAGCAAGTATGCGAAAAATGCGAAAGCATGAGCCAGATGATGGCAAATACCAGACCTAAGCCAAACCTAACCGGTGTTACCCTCAAAAATATAGATTGTACCCAGGATTAACTCACTGATGCAGTGTGGAACCACATTACTACGTGATCCAAATCAGAAAACGCCCAGGATCTGGCCAACAAGTATGCGAAATATGCGAAACTATGAGCCAGATGATGGCAAATACCAGACCTAACCCGGACCTAACCGGTGTTATTCTCTAAAATATAGATTGTATCCAGGTTTAACTCACTGTTGCAGCGTGCAACCACATTACTACGTGATCCAAACCAGAAAACGCCCAGGATCTGGCCAATTAGTATGCGAATAATGCGAAACTATGAGCCAGATGATGGCAAATACTAGACCTAACCCTGACCTAGCCGGTGTTATCCTCTAATATATAGATTGAATTTGGGTTTAACTCACTGTCGCAGTGTGGTGCCACATTACTACGTGTTCCAAACCAGAAAACGCCCAGGATCTGGCCATCAAGTATGCGAGAATTGCGAAAGAATGGGCCAGATGATGGCAAATACCAGACCTAACCAAAACCGAACCGGTGTTACCCTCTAATATATAGATCGAATCCAGGATTACTTCACTTTTTCAGTGCTGTACCACACTACTACCTGATCCAACCCAGAAAACGCCCAGGATCTGGCCAACAAGTATGCGAAAAATGCGAAAGTATGGGCCAGATGATGGCAAATACCAGGCCTAACCCTGACCTAACCGGTGTTATCCTCTATAATATAGATTGAATCCGGGTTTAACTCACTGTTGCAGTGTGGAACCACATTACCACGTGATCCAAACCAGAAAACGCCGAGTGTCTGGCCAACAAGTATGCGAAAAATGCGAATGTATGAGCCAGATGATGGCAAATACCAGACCTAACCCTGACCTAACCGGTGTAATCCTCTAATATATAGATCGTATCCAGGATTACTTCACTTTTTCAGTGCTGTACCACACTACTACCTGATCCAACCCAGAAAACGCCCAGGATCTGGCCATCTAGTATGTGAAAAATGCGAAAGTATGAGCCAGATGATGGCAAATACCAGACCTAACACGAACCTAACTGGTGTTACCCTCTAATATATAGATCGAATCCAGGATTACTTCACTTTTTCAGTGCGGTACCACACTACTACCTGATCCAACCCAGAAAACGCCCAGGATCTGGCCAACAAGCTTGCGAAAAATGCGAAAGTATGAGCCAGATGATGGCAAATACCAGACCTAACCCGGACCTAACCGGTGTTATTCTCTAAAATATAGATTGTATCCAGGTTTAACTCACTGTTGCAGCGTGCAACCACATTACTACGTGATCCAAACCAGAAAACGCCCAGGATCTGGCCAATTAGTATGCGAATAATGCGAAACTATGAGCCAGATGATGGCAAATACTAGACCTAACCCTGACCTAGCCGGTGTTATCCTCTAATATATAGATTGAATTTGGGTTTAACTCACTGTCGCAGTGTGGTGCCACATTACTACGTGATCCAAACCAGAAAACGTCCAGGATCTGGCCAACAAGTATGCGAAATATGCGAAACTATGAGCCAGATGATGGCAAATACCAGACCTAACCCGGACCTAACCGGTGTTATTCTCTAAAATATAGATTGTATCCAGGTTTAACTCACTGTTGCAGCGTGCAACCACACTACTCCGTGATCCAAACCAGAAAACGCCCAGGATCTGCCCAACAAGTATGCGAAAAATGCGAAAGTATAAGCCAGATGATGGCAAATACCAGACCTAACCCTGAACTAACCGGTGTTATCCTCTAAAATATAGATTGAATCTAAGATAAACTCACTGTTTCAGTGTGGTACCACATTACTGCGTGATCCAAACCAGAAAACGCCCAGGTTCTGGCCAACAAGTATGCGAAAAATGCGAAAGCATGAGCCAGATGATGGCAAATACCAGACCTAACCCAAACCTAACCGGTGTTACCCCCTAATATATAGATCGAGTCCAGGATTACTTCACTGTTTCAGTGCGGTACCACACTACTACCAGATCCAACTCAGAAAACGCCCAGGATCTGGCCAGCAAGTATGCGAAAAATGCGAGAGTATGAGCCAGATGATGGCAAATACCAGACCTAACCATGATCTAACCGGTGTTCTCCTCTAAAATATAGATGGAATCCAAGTTTCACTCACAGTTTCTGTGCGGTACCACACTACTCCGTGATCCAAACCAGAAAACGCCCAGGATCTGGCCAACAAGTATGCGAAAAATGCGAAAGTATAAGCCAGATGATGGCAAATACCAGACCTAACCCTGACCTAACCGGTGTTATCCTTTAAAATATAGATCGAATCCAGGATTACTTCACTGTTTCAGTGCGGTACCACACTACTACCTGATCCAACCCAGAAGACGCACAGGATCTGGCCAACAGGTATGCCAAAAATGCGGAAGTATGAGACAGATGATGGCAAATACCAGACCAAACCCAAACCTAACAGGTGTTACCCTCTAATATATAGATCGAATCCAGGATTCACTCTCTGTTTCAGTGTGGTACCACATTACTACATGATCCAAACCAGAGAACGTCCAGGATCTGGCCAACAAGTATGTGAAAAATGCGAAAGTATGAGCCAGATGATGGCAAATACCAGACCTATCCCAAACCTTACCGGTGTTACCCCCTAATATATAGATCGAATCCAGGATTGCTTCACTGTTTCAGTGCGGTACCACACTACTACCTGATCCAACCCAGAAGACGTCCAGGATCTGGCCAACAAGTATGCGAAAAATGCGAAAGTATGAGCCAGATGATGGCAAATACCAGACCTAACCCTGACCTAGCCGGTGTTATCCTCTAAAATATAGATCGAATCCAGGATTACTTCACTTTTTCAGTGCGGTACCACACTACTACCTGATCCAACCCAGAAAACGCCCAGGATCTGGCCAACAAGCTTGCGAAAAATGCGAAAGTATGAGCCAGATGATGGCAAATACCAGACCTAACCCTGACCTACCCTGTGTTATCCTCTATAATATAGATTGAATCCGGGTTTAACTCACTGTTGCAGTGCGGTACCACACTACTACCTGATCCAACCCAGAAGACGCCCTGGATCTGGCCAGCAAGTATGCGAAAAATGCGAATGTATGAGCCAGATGATGGCAAATACGAGACCTAACCCTGACCTAACCGGTGTTATCCTCTAAAATATACATCGAATCCAGGATTACTTCACTGTTTCAGTGCGGTACCACACTACTACCTGATCCAACCCAGAATACGCCCAGGATCTGCCCAACAAGTATGCGAAAAATGCGAAAGTATGAGCCAGATGATGGCAAATACCAGACCTAACCCAAACCTAACCGGTGTTACCCCCTAATATATAGATCGAGTCCAGGATTGCTTCACTGTTTCAGCGCGGTACCACACTACTCCGTGATCCAAACCAGAAAACGCCCAGGTTCTGGCCAAAAAGTATGCGAAAAATGAGAAAGCATGAGCCAGATGATGGCAAATACCAGACCTAAGCCAAACCTAACCGGTGTTACCCTCTAAAATATAGATTGTATCCAGGTTTAACTCTCTGTTTCAGTGTGGTACCACATTGCTACGTGTTCCAAACCAGAAAACGCTCAGGATCTGGCCATCAACTATGCGAAAAATTCCAAAGCATGAGCCAGATGATGGCAAATACCAGACCTAACCCTGACCTAACCGTTGTTATCCTCTAAAATATAGATGGAATCCAGGTTTAACTCACAGTTTCTGTGCGGAACCACACTACTCCGTGATCCAAACCAGAAAACGCCCAGGTTCTGGCCAAAAAGTATGCGAAAAATGAGAAAGCATGAGCCAGATGATGGCTAATACCAGACCTAAGCCAAACCTAACCGGTGTTACCCTCTAAAATATAGATTGAATCCAGGTTTAACTCACTGTTGCAGTGCGGTACCACACTACTACCTGATCCAACCCAGAAAACGCCCAGGATCTGTCCAATAAGTATGCGAATAATGCGAAACTATGAGCCAGATGATGGCAAACACCAGACCTAACCCTGACCTAACCTGTGTTATCCTCTAAAATATAGATTGAATCCAGGTTTAACTCACAGTTTCAGTGCGGTACCACACTACTCCGTGATCCAAACCAGAAAACGCCCAGGATCTGGCCAACAAGTATGCGAAAAATGCGAAAGTATAAGCCAGATGATGGCAAATACCAGACCTAACCCTGACCTAGCCGGTGTTATCCGCTAAAATATAGTTTGAATCCGGGTTTAACTCACTGTTGCAGTGCGGTACCACACTACTACCTGATCCAACCCAGGAGACGCCCAGGATCTGGCCAACAAGTACGCGAAAAATGCGAAAGTATGAGCCAGATGATGGCAAACACCAGACCTAACCCTGACCTAACCTGTGTTATCCTCTAAAATATAGATTGAATCCAGGTTTAACTCACAGTTTCAGTGCGGTACCACACTACTCCGTGATCCAAACCAGAAAACGCCCAGGATCTGGCCAACAAGTATGCGAAAAATGCGAAAGTATAAGCCAGATGATGGCAAATACCAGACCTAACCCTGACCTAACCAGTGTTATCCTCTAAAATATAGATCGAATCTAAGATAAACTCATTGTTTCAGTGTGGTACCACATTACTGCGTGATCCAAACAAGAAAACGCCCAGGTTCTGGCCAACGAGTATGCGAAAAATGCGAAAGCAAGAGCCAGATGATGGCAAATACCAGACCTAACCCAAACCTAACCGGTGTTACCCCCTAATATATAGATCGAGTCCAGGATTGCTTCACTGTTTCAGTGCGGTACCACACTACTACCAGATCCAATTCAGAAAACGCCCAGTATCTGGCCATCAAGTATGCGAAAAATGCGAAAGTATGAGCCAGATGATGGCAAATACCAGACCTAACCCTGACCTAAACGTTGTTATCCTCTAAAATATAGATGGAATCCAGGTTTAACTCACAGTTTCTGTGCGGTACCACACTACTCCGTGATCCAAACCAGAAAACGCCCAGGATCTGCCCAACAAGTATGCGAAAAATGCGAAAGTATAAGCCAGATGATGGCAAATACCAGACCTAACCCTGACCTAACCGGTGTTATCCTCTAAAATATAGATTGAATCTAAGATAAACTCACTGTTTCAGTGTGGTACCACATTACTGCGTGATCCAAACCAGAAAACGCCCAGGTTCTGCCCAACAAGTATGCGAAAAATGCGAAAGCATGAGCCAGATGATGGCAAATACCAGACCTAACCCAAACCTAACCGGTGTTACCCCCTAATATATAGATCGAGTCCAGGATTACTTCACTGTTTCAGTGCGGTACCACACTACTACCAGATCCAACTCAGAAAACGCCCAGGATCTGGCCAGCAAGTATGCGAAAAATGCGAGAGTATGAGACAGATGATGGCAAATACCAGACCTAACCATGATCTAACCTGTGTTCTCCTCTAAAATATAGATGGAATCCAAGTTTCACTCACAGTTTCTGTGCGGTACCACACTACTCCGTGATCCAAACCAGAAAACGCCCAGGATCTGGCCAACAAGTATGTGAAAAATGCGAAAGTATGAGCCAGATGATGGCAAATACCAGACCTAACCCTGACCTAGCCGGTGTTATCCTCTAAAATATAGATCGAATCCAGGATTACTTCACTTTTTCAGTGCGGTACCACACTACTACCTGATCCAACCCAGAAAACGCCCAGGATCTGGCCAACAAGCTTGCGAAAAATGCGAAAGTATGAGCCAGATGATGGCAAATACCAGACCTAACCCTGACCTACCCGGTGTTATCCTCTAAAATATAGATTGAATCCAGGTTTAACTCACTGTTGCAGTGTGGAACCACATTACTACGTGATCCAAACCAGAAAACGTCCAGGATCTGGCCAACAAGTATGCGAAAAATGCGAAAGTATGAGCCGGATGATGGCAAATACCAGACCTAACCCTGACCTAACCGGAGTTATCCTCTAAAATATAGGTTGAATCCAGGTTTAACTCACTGTTTCAGAGTGGTTCTACATTACTACGTGATCCAATCCAGAAAACGCCTAGGATCTGGCCAACAAGTATGCGAAAAATGCGAAAGTATGAGCCAGATGATGGCAAATACCAGACCTAACCCTGACCTACCCCGTGTTATCCTCTATAATATAGATTGAATCCGGGTTTAACTCACTGTTTCAGTGCGGTACCACACTACTACCTGATCCAACCCAGAAGACGTCCAGGATCTGGCCAACAAGTATGCGAAAAATGCGAAAGTATGAGCCAGATGATGGCAAATACCAGACCTAACCCTGACCTAGCCGGTGTTATCCTCTAAAATATAGATCGAATCCAGGATTACTTCACTTTTTCAGTGCGGTACCACACTACTACCTGATCCAACCCAGAAAACGCCCAGGATCTGGCCAACAAGCTTGCGAAAAATGCGAAAGTATGAGCCAGATGATGGCAAATACCAGACCTAACCCTGACCTACCCCGTGTTATCCTCTATAATATAGATTGAATCCGGGTTTAACTCACTGTTGCAGTGCGGTACCACACTACTACCTGATCCAACCCAGAAGACGCCCAGGATCTGGCCAGCAAGTATGCGAAAAATGCGAAAGCATGAGCCAGATGATGGCAAATACCAGACCTAAGCCAAACCAAACCGGTGTTACCCTCAAAAATATAGATTGTACCCAGGATTAACTCACTGATGCAGTGTGGAACCACATTACTACGTGATCCAAACCAGAAAACGCCCACGATCTGGCCAACAAGTATGCGAAATATGCGAAACTATGAGCCAGATGATGGCAAATACCAGACCTAACCCGGACCTAACCGGTGTTATTCTCTAAAATATAGATTGTATCCAGGTTTAACTCACTGTTGCAGCGTGCAACCACATTACTACGTGATCCAAACCAGAAAACGCCCAGGATCTGGCCAATTAGTATGCGAATAATGCGAAACTATGAGCCAGATGATGGCAAATACTAGACCTAACCCTGACCTAGCCGGTGTTATCCTCTAATATATAGATTGAATTCGGGTTTAACTCACTGTCGCAGTGTGGTGCCACATTACTACGTGTTCCAAACCAGAAAACGCCCACGATCTGGCCAACAAGTATGCGAAATATGCGAAACTATGAGCCAGATGATGGCAAATACCACACCTAACCCGGACCTAACCGGTGTTATTCTCTAAAATATAGATTGTATCCAGGTTTAACTCACTGTTGCAGCGTGCAACCACATTACTACGTGATCCAAACCAGAAAACGCCCAGGATCTGGCCAACAAGTATGCGAAAAATGCGAAAGTATGGGCCAGATGATGGCAAATACCAGACCTAACCCTGACCTAACCGGTGTTATCCTCTATAATATAGATTGAATCCGGGTTTAACTCACTGTTGCAGTGTGGAACCCCATTACCACGTGATCCAAACCAGAAAACGCCGAGTGTCTGGCCAACAAGTATGCGAAAAATGCGAATGTATGAGCCAGATGATGGCAAATACCAGACCTAACCCTGACCTAACCGGTGTAATCCTCTAATATATAGATCGTATCCAGGATTACTTCACTTTTTCAGTGCTGTACCACACTACTACCTGATCCAACCCAGAAAACGCCCAGGAGCTGGCCAACAAGTATGCGAAAAATGCGAATGTATGAGCCAGATGATGGCAAATACCAGACCTAACCCTGACCTAACCGGTGTTATCCTCTAAAATATAGATTGAATCTAAGATAAACTCACTGTTTCAGTGTGGTACAACATTACTGCGTGATGCAAACCAGAAAACGCCCAGGTTCTGGCCAAAAAGTGTGCGAAAAATGCGAAAGCATGAGCCAGATGATGGCAAATACCAGACCTAAGCCAAACCTAACCGGTGTTACCCTCTAAAATATAGATTGTATCCAGGTTTAACTCTCTGTTGCAGTGTTGAACCACATTACTACGTGATCGAAACCAGAAAACGCCCAGGATCTGGCAAATAAGTATGCGAATAATGCGAAAGTATGAGCCGGATGATGGCAAATACCAGACCTAACCCTGACCTAACCGGTGTTATCCTCTAAAATACAGATTGAATCCAGGTTTGACTCACTGTTGCAGTGTGGAACCACATTACTACGTGATCCAAACCAGAAAACGCCCAGGATCTGGGTAACAAGTATGCGAAAAATGCGAATGTATGAGCCAGATGATGGCAAATACCAGACCTAACCCTGACCTAACCGGTGTTATCGTCTATAATATAGATTGAATCCGGGTTTAACTCACTGTTGCAGTGCGGTACCACACTACTACCTGATCCAACCCAGAAGACGCCCAGGATCTGGCCAGCAAGTATGCGAAAAATGCGAAAGCATGAGCCAGATGATGGCAAATACCAGACCTAAGCCAAACCTAACCGGTGTTACCCTCAAAAATATAGATTGTACCCAGGATTAACTCACTGATGCAGTGTGGAACCACATTACTACGTGATCCAAATCAGAAAACGCCCAGGATCTGGCCAACAAGTATGCGAAATATGCGAAACTATGAGCCAGATGATGGCAAATACCAGACCTAACCCGGACCTAACCGGTGTTATTCTCTAAAATATAGATTGTATCCAGGTTTAACTCACTGTTGCAGCGTGCAACCACATTACTACGTGATCCAAACCAGAAAACGCCCAGGATCTGGCCAATTAGTATGCGAATAATGCGAAACTATGAGCCAGATGATGGCAAATACTAGACCTAACCCTGACCTAGCCGGTGTTATCCTCTAATATATAGATTGAATTTGGGTTTAACTCACTGTCGCAGTGTGGTGCCACATTACTACGTGTTCCAAACCAGAAAACGCCCAGGATCTGGCCATCAAGTATGCGAGAATTGCGAAAGAATGGGCCAGATGATGGCAAATACCAGACCTAACCAAAACCGAACCGGTGTTACCCTCTAATATATAGATCGAATCCAGGATTACTTCACTTTTTCAGTGCTGTACCACACTACTACCTGATCCAACCCAGAAAACGCCCAGGATGTGGCCAACAAGTATGCGAAAAATGCGAAAGTATGGGCCAGATGATGGCAAATACCAGGCCTAACCCTGACCTAACCGGTGTTATCCTCTATAATATAGATTGAATCCGGGTTTAACTCACTGTTGCAGTGTGGAACCACATTACCACGTGATCCAAACCAGAAAACGCCGAGTGTCTGGCCAACAAGTATGCGAAAAATGCGAATGTATGAGCCAGATGATGGCAAATACCAGACCTAACCCTGACCTAACCGGTGTAATCCTCTAATATATAGATCGTATCCAGGATTACTTCACTTTTTCAGTGCTGTACCACACTACTACCTGATCCAACCCAGAAAACGCCCAGGATCTGGCCATCTAGTATGTGAAAAATGCGAAAGTATGAGCCAGATGATGGCAAATACCAGACCTAACACGAACCTAACTGGTGTTACCCTCTAATATATAGATCGAATCCAGGATTACTTCACTTTTTCAGTGCGGTACCACACTACTACCTGATCCAACCCAGAAAACGCCCAGGATCTGGCCAACAAGCTTGCGAAAAATGCGAAAGTATGAGCCAGATGATGGCAAATACCAGACCTAACCCGGACCTAACCGGTGTTATTCTCTAAAATATAGATTGTATCCAGGTTTAACTCACTGTTGCAGCGTGCAACCACATTACTACGTGATCCAAACCAGAAAACGCCCAGGATCTGGCCAATTAGTATGCGAATAATGCGAAACTATGAGCCAGATGATGGCAAATACTAGACCTAACCCTGACCTAGCCGGTGTTATCCTCTAATATATAGATTGAATTTGGGTTTAACTCACTGTCGCAGTGTGGTGCCACATTACTACGTGATCCAAACCAGAAAACGTCCAGGATCTGGCCAACAAGTATGCGAAAAATGCGAAAGTATGAGCCAGATGATGGCAAATACCAGAGCTAACCCTGACCTACCCGGAGTTATCCCCTATAATATAGATTGAATCCGGGTTTAACTCACTGTTGCAGTGCGGTACCACGCTACTACCTGATCCAACCCAGAGGACGCCCAGGATCTGGCCAGCAAGTATGCTAAAAATGCGAATGTATGAGCCAGATGATGGCAAATACGAGACCTGACCCTGACATAACCGGTGTTATCCTCTAAAATATAGATTGAATCCAGGTTTAACTCACTGTTGCAGTGTGGAACCACATTACTACGTGATCCAAACCAGAAAACGTCCAGGATCTGGCCAACAAGTATGCGAAAAATGCGAAAGTATGAGCCGGATGATGGCAAATACCAGACCTAACCCTGACCTAACCGGTGTTATCCTCTAAAATACAGATTGAATCCAGGTTTGACTCACTGTTGCAGTGTGGAACCTCATTACTACGTGATCCAAACCAGAAAACGCCCAGGATCTGGGTAACAAGTATGCGAAAAATGCGAATGTATGAGCCAGATGATGGCAAATACCAGACCTAACCCTGACCTAACCGGTGTTATCCTCTATAATATAGATTGAATCCGGGTTTAACTCACTGTTGCAGTGCGGTACCACACTACTACCTGATCCAACCCAGAAGACGCCCAGGATCTGGCCAGCAAGTATGCGAAAAATGCGAAAGCATGAGCCAGATGATGGCAAATACCAGACCTAAGCCAAACCTAACCGCTGTTACCCTCAAAAATATAGATTGTACCCAGGATTAACTCACTGATGCAGTGTGGAACCACATTACTACGAGATCCAAACCAGAAAACGCCCAGGATCTGGCCAACAAGTATGCGAAATATGCGAAACTATGAGCCAGATGATGGCAAATACCAGACCTAACCCGGACCTAACCGGTGTTATTCTATAAAATATAGATTGTATCCAGGTTTAACTCACTGTTGCAGCGTGCAACCACATTACTACATGATCCAAACCAGAAAACGCCCAGGATCTGGCCAATTAGTACGCGAATAATGCGAAACTATGAGCCAGATGATGGCAAATACTAGACCAAACCCTGACCTAGCCGGTGTTATCCTCTAATATATAGATTGAATTCGGGTTTAACTCACTGTCGCAGTGTGGTGCCACATTACTACGTGTTCCAAACCAGAAAACGCCCAGGATCTGGGTAACAAGTATGCGAAAAATGCGAATGTATGAGCCAGATGATGGCAAATACCAGACCTAACCCTGACCTAACCGGTGTAATCCACTAATATATAGATCGTATCCAGGATTACTTCACTTTTTCAGTGCTGTACCACACTACTACCTGATCCAACCCAGAAAACGCCCAGGATCTGGCCATCTAGTATGTGAAAAATGCGAAAGTATGAGCCAGATGATGGCAAATACCAGACCTAACCCGAACCTAACTGGTGTTACCCTCTAATATATAGATCGAATCCAGGATTACTTCACTTTTTCAATGCGGTACCACACTACTACCTGATCCAACCCAGAAAACGCCCAGGATCTGGCCAACAAGCTTGCGAAAAATGCGAAAGTATGAGCCAGATGATGGCAAATACCAGACCTAACCCTGACCTACCCGGTGTTATCCTCTATAATATAGATTGAATCCGGGTTTAACTCACTGTTGCAGTGCGGTACCACACTACTACCTGATCCAACCCAGAAGACGCCCAGGATCTGGCCAGCAAGTATGCGAAAAATGCGAATGTATGAGCCAGATGATGGCAAATGCGAGACCTGACCCTGACATAACCGGTGTTATCCTCTAAAATATAGATTGAATCCAGGTTTAACTCACTGTTGCAGTGTGGAACCACATTACTACGTGATCCAAACCAGAAAACGTCCAGGATCTGGCCAACAAGTATGCGAAAAATGCGAAAGTATGAGCCGGATGATGGCAAATACCAGACCTAACCCTGACCTAACCGGTGTTATCCTCTAAAATACAGATTGAATCCAGGTTTGACTCACTGTTGCAGTGTGGAACCTCATTACTACGTGATCCAAACCAGAAAACGCCCAGGATCTGGGTAACAAGTATGCGAAAAATGCGAATGTATGAGCCAGATGATGGCAAATACCAGACCTAACCCTGACCTAACCGGTGTTATCCTCTATAATATAGATTGAATCCGGGTTTAACTCACTGTTGCAGTGCGGTACCACACTACTACCTGATCCAACCCAGAAGACGCCCAGGATCTGGCCAGCAAGTATGCGAAAAATGCGAAAGCATGAGCCAGATGATGGCAAATACCAGACCTAAGCCAAACCTAACCGCTGTTACCCTCAAAAATATAGATTGTACCCAGGATTAACTCACTGATGCAGTGTGGAACCACATTACTACGAGATCCAAACCAGAAAACGCCCAGGATCTGGCCAACAAGTATGCGAAAAATGCGAATGTATGAGCCAGATGATGGCAAATACCAGACCTAACCCGGACCTAACCGGTGTTATTCTATAAAATATAGATTGTATCCAGGTTTAACTCACTGTTGCAGCGTGCAACCACATTACTACGTGATCCAAACCAGAAAACGCCCAGGATCTGGCCAATTAGTACGCGAATAATGCGAAACTATGAGCCAGATGATGGCAAATACTAGACCTAACCCTGACCTAGCCGGTGTTATCCTCTAATATATAGATTGAATTCGGGTTTAACTCACTGTCGCAGTGTGGTGCCACATTACTACGTGTTCCAAACCAGAAAACGCCCAGGATCTGGGTAACAAGTATGCGAAAAATGCGAATGTATGAGCCAGATGATGGCAAATACCAGACCTAACCCTGACCTAACCGGTGTTATCCTCTATAATATAGATTGAATCCGGGTTTAACTCACTGTTGCAGTGCGGTACCACACTACTACCTGATCCAACCCAGAAAACGCCCAGGACCTGGCCAACAAGTATGCGAAAAATGCGAAAGTATGGGCCAGATGATGGCAAATACCAGACCTAACCCTGACCTAACCGGTGTTATCCTCTATAATATAGATTGAATCCGGGTTTAACTCACTGCTGCAGTGTGGAACCACATTACCACGTGATCCAAACCAGAAAACGCCGAGTGTCTGGCCAACAAGTATGCGAAAAATGCGAATGTATGAGCCAGATGATGGCAAATACCAGACCTAACCCTGACCTAACCGGTGTATTCCTCTAATATATAGATCGTATCCAGGATAACTTCACTTTTTCAGTGCTGTACCACACTACTACCTGATCCAACCCAGAAAACGCCCAGGATCTGGCCAACAAGTATGCGAAAAATGCCAAAGCATGAGCCAGATGATGGCAAGTACCAGACCTAACCCTGACCTAACCGGTGTTATCCTCTAAAATATACATTGAATCCAGGTTTAACTCACTGTTGCAGTGCGGTACCACACTACTACCTGATCCAACCCAGAAAACGCCCAGGTTCTGGCCAAAAAGTATGCGAAAAATGCGAAAGTATAAGCCAGATGATGGCAAATACCAGACCTAATCCTGACCAAACCTTATCCTCTAAAATATAGATTGAATCCAGGTTTAACTCACAGTTTCTGTGCGGTACCACACCACTCCGTGATCCTAACCAGAAAACGCCCAGGATCTGGCCAACAAGTATGCGAAAAATGTGAAAGTATAAGCCAGATGTTGGCAAATACCAGACCTACCCCTGACCTAACCGGTGTTATCCTCTAAAATATAGATTGAATCTAAGATAAACTCACTGTTTCAGTGTGGTACCACATTACTGCGTGATCTAAACCGGAAAACGCCCAGGTTCCGGCTAACAAGTATGCGAAAAATGCGGAAGCATGAGCCAGATGATGGCAAATACCAGACCTAAGCCAAACCTAACCGGTGTTACCGTCTTAAATATAGATTGTATCCAGGTTTAACTCTCTGTTGCAGTGTGGAACCATATTACTACGTGATCCAAACCAGAAAACGCCCAGGATCTGGGCAACAAGTATGCGAAAAATGCGAAAGTATGAGCCAGATGATGGCAAATACCAGACCTAACCCTGACCTAACCGGTGT
Organism: Colletes latitarsis; assembly: GCF_051014445.1. Classification (NCBI taxonomy): domain Eukaryota; kingdom Metazoa; phylum Arthropoda; class Insecta; order Hymenoptera; family Colletidae; genus Colletes; species Colletes latitarsis. The sequence goes on from NC_135145.1 coordinate 30,283,684, forward strand.
TATCCTCTAAAATATAGATGGAATCCAGGTTTAACTCACAGTTTCTGTGCGGTACCACACTACTCCTTGATCCAAACCAGAAAACGCCCAGGATCTGGCCAACAAGTATGCGAAAAATGCGAAAGTATAAGTCAGATGATGTCAAATACCAGACCTAACCCTGACCTAACCGGAGTTATCCTCTAAAATATAGATGTAATCCAGGTTTAACTCACTGTTTCAGAGTGGTTCTACATTACTACGTGATCCAAACCAGAAAACGCCCAGGATCTGGCCAATAAGTATGCGAAAAATGCGAAAGTATGAGCCGGATGATGGCAAATACCAGACCTAACCCTGACCTAACCGGTGTTATCCTCTAAAATACAGATTGAATCCAGGTTTAACTCAATGTTGCAGCGTGGAACCACATTACTACGTGATCCAAACCAGAAAACGCCCAGGATCTGGGTAACAAGTATGCGAAAAATGCGAATGTATGAGCCAGATGATGGCAAATACCAGACCTAACCCTGACCTAACCGGTGTTATCCTCTAAAATATAGATGGAATCCAGGTTTAACTCACAGTTTCTGTGCGGTACCACACTACTCCGTGATCCAAACCAGAAAACGCCCACGATCTGGCCAACAAGTATGCGAAAAATGCGAAAGTATAAGTCAGATGAAGGCAAATACCAGACCTAATCCTGACCTAACCGGTGTTATCCTCTAAAATATAGATCGAATCCAGGATTGCTTCACTGTTTCAGTGCGGTACCACACTACTACCTGATCCAACCCAGAAGACGTCCAGGATCTGGCCAACAAGTATGCGAAAAATGCGAAAGTATGCGACAGATGATGGCAAATACCAGACCTAACCCTGACCTAGCCGGTGTTATCCTCTAAAATATAGATTGAATCCAGGTTTAACCCACTGTCGCAGTGTGGTGCCACATTACTATGTGTTCCAAACCAGAAAACGCCCAGGATCTGGCCATCAAGTATGCGGAAATTGCGAAAGAAGGGGCCAGATGATGGCAAATACCAGACCTAACCCGAACCTAACCGGTGTTACCCTCTAATATATAGATCGAATCCAGGATTACTTCACTTTTTCAGTGCGGTACCACACTACTACCTGATCCAACCCAGAAGACGTCCAGGATCTGGCCAACAAGTATGCGAAAAATGCGAAAGTATGAGCCGGATGATGGCAAACACCAGACCTAACCCTGACCTAACCGGTGTTATCCTCTAATATATAGATTGAATCTAAGATAAACTCACTGTTTCAGTGTGGTACAACATTACTGCGTGATGCAAACCAGAAAATGCCCAGGTTCTGTCCAAAAAGTATGCGAAAAATGCGAAAGCATGAGCCAGATGATGGCAAATACCAGACCTAAGCCAAACCTAACCGGTGTTGCCCTCAAAAATATAGATTGTACCCAGGATTAACTCACTGATGCAGTGTGGAACCACATTACTACGTGATCCAAACCAGAAAACGCCCAGGATCTGGCCAACAAGAATGCGAGAATTGCGAAAGAATGGGCCAGATGATGGCAAATACCAGACCTAACCAAAACCGAACCGGTGTTACCCTCTAATATATAGATCGAATCAAGGATTACTTCACTTTTTCAGTGCTGTACCACACTACTACCTGATCCAACCCAGAGAACGCCCAGGATCTGGCCAACAAGTATGCGAAGCATGCGAAAGTATGGGGCAGATGATGGCAAATACCAGACCTAACCCTGACCTAACCGGTGTTATCCTCTAAAATACAGATTGAATCCAGGTTTAACTCAATGTTGCAGTGTGGAACCACATTACTACGTGATCCAAACCAGAAAACGCCCAGGATCTGGGTAACAAGTATACGAAAAATGCGAATGTATGAGCCAGATAATGGCAAATACCAGACCTAACCCTGACCTAACCGGTGTTATCCTCTAAAATATAGATTGAATCTAAGATAAACTCACTGTTTCAGTGTGGTACAACATTACTGCGTGATGCAAACCAGAAAACGCCCAGGTTCTGACCAAAAAGTATGCGAAAAATGCGAAAGCATGAGCCAGATGATGGCAAATACCAGACCTGAGCCAAACCTAACCGGTGTTACCCTCAAAAATATAGATTCTATCCAGGTTTAACTCTCTGTTGCAGTGTGGAACCACATTACTACGTGATCGAAACCAGAAAACGCCCAGGATCTGGCAAATAAGTATGCGAATAATGCGAAAGTATGAGCCAGATGATGGCAAATACCAGACCTAACCCAAACCGAACCGGTGTTACCCCCTAATATATAGATCGAATCCAGGATTGCTTCACTGTTTCAGTGCGGTACCACACTACTACCTGATCCAACCCAGAAAACGCCCAGGATCTGGGCAACAAGTATGCGACAAATGCGAAAGTATGAGCCAGATGATGGCAAATACCAGACCTAACCCTGACCTAGCCGGTGTTATCCGCTAAAATATAGATTGAATCCAGGATTAACTCACTGTTTCAGTGTGGTACCACATTACTACGTGATCCAAACCAGAAAACGCCCAGGATCTGGCCAACAAGTATGCGAAAAATGCCAAAGCATGAGCCAGATGATGGCAAATACCAGACCTAACCCTGACCTAACCGGTGTTATCCTCTAAAATATAGATTGAATCCTGGTTTAACTCAATGTTGCAGTGCGGTACCACACTACTACCTGATCCAACCCAGAAAACGCCCAGGATCTGGCCAGCAAGTATGCGAGAAATGCGAAAGTATGAGCCAGATGATGGCAAATACCAGACCTAACCCTGACCGAACCAGTGTTATCCTGTAAAGGATAGATTGAATCCAGGTTTAACTCACTGTTTGGGTGTGGTGCGCATTACTACGTGATCCAACCCAGAAAACGCCCAGTATCGGGCCAACAAGTATGCGAAAAATGCGAATGCATGAGCCAGATGATGGCAAATACCAGGCCTAACCCAAACATAACCAGTGTTACTCTCTAATATATAGATCGAATCCAGGTATGCTTCACTGTTTCAGTGCGGTACCACACTACTACCTGGTCCATCCCAGAAAACGCCCAGGATCAGGCCAACAAGTATGCGAAAAATGCGAAAGTATGAGCCAGATGATGGCAAATAACAGACCTAACCCTGACCTAACCGGTGTTATCCTCTAAAATATAGATTGTATCCAGGTTTAACTCACTGTTGCAGTGTGGAACCACATTACTACGAGATCCAAACCAGAAAACGCCCAGGATCTGGCCAATAAGTATGCCAATAATGCGAAACTATGAGCCAGATGGTGGCAAATACTAGGCCTAACCCTGACCTAGCCGGTATTATCCTCTAAAATATAGATTGAATCCAGGTTTAACCCACTGCTTGAGTGTGGTGCCACATTACTACGTGATCCAATCCAGAAAACGCCCAGTATCTGGCCAACAAGTAGGTGAAAAATGCGAAAGTATGAGCCAGATGATGGCAAATACGAGACCTACCCCAAACCGAACCGGTGTTACCCTGTATTGTATAGATCGAATCCAGGATTGCTTCTCTGTTTCAGTGCGGTACCACACTACTACCTGATCCAACCCAGAAAACGCCCAAGATCTGGTCAACAAGTATGCGAAAAATACGAATGTATGAGCCAGATTATGGCAAATACCAGACCCAACCCTGACCTAACCGGCGTTATCCTCTAAATTACAGATTGAATCCAGGTCTAACTCACTGTTGCAGTGTGGAACCACACTAATACCTGATCCAACCCAGAATACGCCCAGGATCTGGCCAACAAGTATGCGAAAAATGCGAAAGTATGAGCCAGGAGATGGCAAGTACGAGACCTGACCCTGACCTAACCGGTGTTATCCTCTAAAATATAGATTGAATCCAGGTTTGACTCACTGTTTCAGAGTGGTTCTACATTACTACGAGATCCAAACCTGAAAACGCCCAAGATCTGGTCAACAAGTATGCGAAAAATGCGAATGTATGAGCCAGATTATGGCAAATACCAGACCTAACCCTGACCTAACCGGCGTTATCCTCTAAAATACAGATTGAATCCAGGCCTAACTCACTGTTGCAGTGTGGAACCACACAAATACCTGATCCAACCCAGACAACGCCCAAGATCTGGCCAACAAGTATGCGAAAAATGCGAAAGCATGAGCCAGATGATTGCATATACCAGGCCTAACCCAAACCTTACCGGTGTTACCCTCTAGTATATAGATCGAATCCAGGATTACTTCATTGTTTCAGTGCGGTACTACACTACTACCTGATCCAACCCAGAAAACGCCCCGGAACTGGCCAACAAGTATGCGAAAAATGCGAAAGTATGAGCCAGATGATGACAAATACCAGACCTAACCCTGACCTAACTGGTGTTATCCTCTAAAATATAGATTGAATCCAGGTTTAACTCACTGTCTGAGTGTGGTGCCACATTACTACGTGATCCAACCCAGAAAACGCCCAGTATCTGGCCAACAAGTAGGTGAAAAATGCGAAAGTATGAGCCAGACGATGGCAAATACGAGACCTAACCCAAACCGATCCGGTGTTACCCTCTATTGTATAGATCGAATCCAGGATTACTCCACTGTTTCGGTGCGGTACCACACTACTACCTGATCCAACCCAGAAAACGCCCAAGATCTGGTCAACAAGTATGCGAAAAATGCGAAAATGTGAGCCAGATTATGGCAAATACCAGACCTAACCCTGTCCTAACCGGCGTTATCCTCTAAAATACAGATTGAATACAGGTTTAACTCACTGTTGCAGTGTGGAACCACACTACTACCTGATGCAACCCAGAAAACGCCCAGGATCTGGCCATCAAGTATGCGAAAAGTGCGAAAGCATGATCCAGATGATGGCAAATACCAGACCTAACCCTGACCTAACCGGTGTTATCCTCTAAAATATAGATTGAACCCAGGTTTAACTCACTGTTGCAGTGCGGTACCACACTACTACCTGATCCAACCCAGAAAACGCCCAGGATCTGACCATCAAGTATGCGAAAAGTGCGAAAGCATGATCCAGATGATGGCAAATACCAGACCTAACCCTGACCTAACCGGTGTTATCCTCTAAAATATAGATTGAACCCAGGTTTAACTCACTGTTGCAGTGCGGTACCACACTACTACCTGATCCAACCCAGAAAACGCCCAGGATCTGGCCAACAAGTATGCGAAAAATGTGAAAGTATAAGCCAGATGTTGGCAAATACCAGACCTACCCCTGACCTAACCGGTGTTATCCTCTAAAATATAGATTGAATCTAAGATAAACTCACTGTTTCAGTGTGGTACCACATTACTGCGTGATCTAAACCGGAAAACGCCCAGGTTCCGGCTAACAAGTATGCGAAAAATGCGGAAGCATGAGCCAGATGATGGCAAATACCAGACCTAAGCCAAACCTAACCGGTGTTACCGTCTTAAATATAGATTGTATCCAGGTTTAACTCTCTGTTGCAGTGTGGAACCATATTACTACGTGATCCAAACCAGAAAACGCCCAGGATCTGGGCAACAAGTATGCGAAAAATGCGAAAGTATGAGCCAGATGATGGCAAATACCAGACCTAACCCTGACCTAACCGGTGTTATCCTCTAAAATATAGATGGAATCCAGGTTTAACTCACAGTTTCTGTGCGGTACCACACTACTCCTTGATCCAAACCAGAAAACGCCCAGGATCTGGCCAACAAGTATGCGAAAAATGCGAAAGTATAAGTCAGATGATGTCAAATACCAGACCTAACCCTGACCTAACCGGAGTTATCCTCTAAAATATAGATGTAATCCAGGTTTAACTCACTGTTTCAGAGTGGTTCTACATTACTACGTGATCCAAACCAGAAAACGCCCAGGATCTGGCCAATAAGTATGCGAAAAATGCGAAAGTATGAGCCGGATGATGGCAAATACCAGACCTAACCCTGACCTAACCGGTGTTATCCTCTAAAATACAGATTGAATCCAGGTTTAACTCAATGTTGCAGCGTGGAACCACATTACTACGTGATCCAAACCAGAAAACGCCCAGGATCTGGGTAACAAGTATGCGAAAAATGCGAATGTATGAGCCAGATGATGGCAAATACCAGACCTAACCCTGACCTAACCGGTGTTATCCTCTAAAATATAGATGGAATCCAGGTTTAACTCACAGTTTCTGTGCGGTACCACACTACTCCGTGATCCAAACCAGAAAACGCCCACGATCTGGCCAACAAGTATGCGAAAAATGCGAAAGTATAAGTCAGATGAAGGCAAATACCAGACCTAACCCTGACCTAACCGGTGTTATCCTCTAAAATATAGATCGAATCCAGGATTGCTTCACTGTTTCAGTGCGGTACCACACTACTACCTGATCCAACCCAGAAGACGTCCAGGATCTGGCCAACAAGTATGCGAAAAATGCGAAAGTATGCGACAGATGATGGCAAATACCAGACCTAACCCTGACCTAGCCGGTGTTATCCTCTAAAATATAGATTGAATCCAGGTTTAACCCACTGTCGCAGTGTGGTGCCACATTACTATGTGTTCCAAACCAGAAAACGCCCAGGATCTGGCCATCAAGTATGCGGAAATTGCGAAAGAAGGGGCCAGATGATGGCAAATACCAGACCTAACCCGAACCTAACCGGTGTTACCCTCTAATATATAGATCGAATCCAGGATTACTTCACTTTTTCAGTGCGGTACCACACTACTACCTGATCCAACCCAGAAGACGTCCAGGATCTGGCCAACAAGTATGCGAAAAATGCGAAAGTATGAGCCGGATGATGGCAAACACCAGACCTAACCCTGACCTAACCGGTGTTATCCTCTAATATATAGATTGAATCTAAGATAAACTCACTGTTTCAGTGTGGTACAACATTACTGCGTGATGCAAACCAGAAAATGCCCAGGTTCTGTCCAAAAAGTATGCGAAAAATGCGAAAGCATGAGCCAGATGATGGCAAATACCAGACCTAAGCCAAACCTAACCGGTGTTGCCCTCAAAAATATAGATTGTACCCAGGATTAACTCACTGATGCAGTGTGGAACCACATTACTACGTGATCCAAACCAGAAAACGCCCAGGATCTGGCCAACAAGTATGCGAGAATTGCGAAAGAATGGGCCAGATGATGGCAAATACCAGACCTAACCAAAACCGAACCGGTGTTACCCTCTAATATATAGATCGAATCAAGGATTACTTCACTTTTTCAGTGCTGTACCACACTACTACCTGATCCAACCCAGAGAACGCCCAGGATCTGGCCAACAAGTATGCGAAGCATGCGAAAGTATGGGGCAGATGATGGCAAATACCAGACCTAACCCTGACCTAACCGGTGTTATCCTCTAAAATACAGATTGAATCCAGGTTTAACTCAATGTTGCAGTGTGGAACCACATTACTACGTGATCCAAACCAGAAAACGCCCAGGATCTGGGTAACAAGTATGCGAAAAATGCGAATGTATGAGCCAGATGATGGCAAATACCAGACCTAACCCTGACCTAACCGGTGTTATCCTCTAAAATATAGATTGAATCTAAGATAAACTCACTGTTTCAGTGTGGTACAACATTACTGCGTGATGCAAACCAGAAAACGCCCAGGTTCTGGCCAAAAAGTATGCGAAAAATGCGAAAGCATGAGCCAGATGATGGCAAATACCAGACCTGAGCCAAACCTAACCGGTGTTACCCTCAAAAATATAGATTCTATCCAGGTTTAACTCTCTGTTGCAGTGTGGAACCACATTACTACGTGATCGAAACCAGAAAACGCCCAGGATCTGGCAAATAAGTATGCGAATAATGCGAAAGTATGAGCCAGATGATGGCAAATACCAGACCTAACCCAAACCGAACCGGTGTTACCCCCTAATATATAGATCGAATCCAGGATTGCTTCACTGTTTCAGTGCGGTACCACACTACTACCTGATCCAACCCAGAAAACGCCCAGGATCTGGGCAACAAGTATGCGACAAATGCGAAAGTATGAGCCAGATGATGGCAAATACCAGACCTAACCCTGACCTAGCCGGTGTTATCCGCTAAAATATAGATTGAATCCAGGATTAACTCACTGTTTCAGTGTGGTACCACATAACTACGTGTTCCAAACCAGAAAACGCCCAGGATCTGGCCATCAACTATGCGAAAAATGCCAAAGCATGAGCCAGATGATGGCAAATACCAGACCTAACCCTGACCTAACCGGTGTTATCCTCTAAAATATAGATTGAATCCTGGTTTAACTCAATGTTGCAGTGCGGTACCACACTACTACCTGATCCAACCCAGAAAACGCCCAGGATCTGGCCAGCAAGTATGCGAGAAATGCGAAAGTATGAGCCAGATGATGGCAAATACCAGACCTAACCCTGACCGAACCAGTGTTATCCTCTAAAGGATAGATTGAATCCAGGTTTAACTCACTGTTTGGGTGTGGTGCGCATTACTACGTGATCCAACCCAGAAAACGCCCAGTATCGGGCCAACAAGTATGCGAAAAATGCGAATGCATGAGCCAGATGATGGCAAATACCAGGCCTAACCCAAACATAACCAGTGTTACTCTCTAATATATAGATCAGATCCAGGTATGCTTCACTGTTTCAGTGCGGTACCACACTACTACCTGGTCCATCCCAGAAAACGCCCAGGATCAGGCCAACAAGTATGCGAAAAATGCGAAAGTATGAGCCAGATGATGGCAAATAACAGACCTAACCCTGACCTAACCGGTGTTATCCTCTAAAATATAGATTGTATCCAGGTTTAACTCACTGTTGCAGTGTGGAACCACATTGCTACGAGATCCAAACCAGAAAACGCCCAGGATCTGGCCAATAAGTATGCCAATAATGCGAAACTATGAGCCAGATGGTGGCAAATACTAGGCCTAACCCTGACCTAGCCGGTATTATCCTCTAAAATATAGATTGAATCCAGGTTTAACCCACTGCTTGAGTGTGGTGCCACATTACTACGTGATCCAATCCAGAAAACGCCCAGTATCTGGCCAACAAGTAGGTGAAAAATGCGAAAGTATGAGCCAGATGATGGCAAATACGAGACCTACCCCAAACCGAACCGGTGTTACCCTGTATTGTATAGATCGAATCCAGGATTGCTTCTCTGTTTCAGTGCGGTACCACACTACTACCTGATCCAACCCAGAAAACGCCCAAGATCTGGTCAACAAGTATGCGAAAAATACGAATGTATGAGCCAGATTATGGCAAATACCAGACCCAACCCTGACCTAACCGGCGTTATCCTCTAAATTACAGATTGAATCCAGGTCTAACTCACTGTTGCAGTGTGGAACCACACTAATACCTGATCCAACCCAGAATACGCCCAGGATCTGGCCAACAAGTATGCGAAAAATGCGAAAGTATGAACCAGGAGATGGCAAGTACGAGACCTGACCCTGACCTAACCGGTGTTATCCTCTAAAATATAGATTGAATCCAGGTTTGACTCACTGTTTCAGAGTGGTTCTACATTACTACGAGATCCAAACCTGAAAACGCCCAAGATCTGGTCAACAAGTATGCGAAAAATGCGAATGTATGAGCCAGATTATGGCAAATACCAGACCTAACCCTGACCTAACCGGCGTTATCCTCTAAAATACAGATTGAATCCAGGCCTAACTCACTGTTGCAGTGTGGAACCACACAAATACCTGATCCAACCCAGACAACGCCCAAGATCTGGCCAACAAGTATGCGAAAAATGCGAAAGCATGAGCCAGATGATTGCATATACCAGGCCTAACCCAAACCTTACCGGTGTTACCCTCTAGTATATAGATCGAATCCAGGATTACTTCATTGTTTCAGTGCGGTACTACACTACTACCTGATCCAACCCAGAAAACGCCCCGGAACTGGCCAACAAGTATGCGAAAAATGCGAAAGTATGAGCCAGATGATGACAAATACCAGACCTAACCCTGACCTAACTGGTGTTATCCTCTAAAATATAGATTGAATCCAGGTTTAACTCACTGTCTGAGTGTGGTGCCACATTACTACGTGATCCAACCCAGAAAACGCCCAGTATCTGGCCAACAAGTAGGTGAAAAATGCGAAAGTATGAGCCAGACGATGGCAAATACGAGACCTAACCCAAACCGATCCGGTGTTACCCTCTATTGTATAGATCGAATCCAGGATTACTCCACTGTTTCGGTGCGGTACCACACTACTACCTGATCCAACCCAGAAAACGCCCAAGATCTGGTCAACAAGTATGCGAAAAATGCGAAAATGTGAGCCAGATTATGGCAAATACCAGACCTAACCCTGTCCTAACCGGCGTTATCCTCTAAAATACAGATTGAATACAGGTTTAACTCACTGTTGCAGTGTGGAACCACACTACTACCTGATGCAACCCAGAAAACGCCCAGGATCTGGCCATCAAGTATGCGAAAAGTGCGAAAGCATGATCCAGATGATGGCAAATACCAGACCTAACCCTGACCTAACCGGTGTTATCCTCTAAAATATAGATTGAACCCAGGTTTAACTCACTGTTGCAGTGCGGTACCACACTACTACCTGATCCAACCCAGAAAACGCCCAGGATCTGGCCATCAAGTATGCGAAAAATGCGAAAGTATGAGCCAGATGATGGCAAATACCAGACCTAACCCTGACCTAACCGGTGTTATCATCTAAAATATAGATTGAATCCAGGTTTAACTCACTGTTGCAGTGTGGTACCACACTACTACGAGACCCAAACCAGAAAACGCCCAGGATCTGGCCAACAAGTATGCGAAAAATGCGAAAGTATGAGCCAGATGATGGCAAATACCAAACCTCACCCTGACCTAACCGGTGTTATCCTCTAAAATATAGATTGAATCTAACATAAACTCACTGTTTCAGTGTGGTACCACATTACTGCGTGATCCAAACCAGAAAACGCCCAGGTTATGGCCAACAAGTATGCGAAAAATGCGAAATTATGGGCCAGATGATGGCAAATACCTGACCTGACCCTGACATAACCGGTGTTATCCTCTAAAATATAGATTGAACCCAGGTTTAACTCACTGTTGCAGTGCGGTACCACACTACTACCTGATCCAACCCAGAAAACGCCCAGGATCTGGCCAACAAGTATGCGAAAAATGCAAAAGTATGAGCCAGATGATGGCAAACACCAGACCAAACCCAAACCTAACCGGTGTTACCCTCTAATATATAGATCGAATCCGGTATCCACTCACTGTTTCAGGGTGGTACCACATTACTGCGTAATCCAAACCAGAAAACGCCCAGGATATGGCCAAAAAGTATGCGACAAATGCGAAAGTATGAGCCAGATGATGGCAAATACCAGACCGAACCCTGACCTAACCGGTGTTATCCTCTAAAATATGGATTGAATCCAGGTTTAACTCACAGTTTCAGTGCGGTACCACACAACTCCGTGATCCAAACCAGAAAACGCCCACGATCTGGCCAACAAGTATGCGAAAAATGCGAATGCATGAGCCAGATGATGGCAAATACCAGGCCTAACCCAAACATAACCAGTGTTACTCTCTAATATATAGATCGAATCCAGGTATGCTTCACTGTTTCAGTGCGGTACCACACTACTACCTGGTCCATCCCAGAAAACGCCCAGGATCAGGCCAACAAGTATGCGAAAAATGCGAAAGTATGAGCCAGATGATGGCAAATACCAGACCTAACCCTGACCTAACCGGTGTTATCCTCTAAAATATAGATTGTATCCAGGTTTAACTCACTGTTGCAGTGTGGAACCACATTACTACGTGATCCAAACCAGAAAACGCCCAGGATCTGGCCAATAAGTATGCCAATAATGCGAAACTATGAGCCAGTTGGTGGCAAATACCAGGCCTAACCCTGACCTAGCCGGTGTTATCCTCTAAAATATAGATTGAATCCAGGTTTAACCCACTGCTTGAGTGTGGTGCCACATTACTACGTGATCCAATCCAGAAAACGCCCAGTATCTGGCCAACAAGTAGGTGAAAAATGCGAAAGTATGTGCCAGATGATGGCAAATACGAGACCTACCCCAAACCGAACCGGTGTTACCCTGTATTGTATAGATCGAATCCAGGATTGCTTCTCTGTTTCAGTGCGGTACCACACTACTACCTGATCCAACCCAGAAAACGCCCAAGATCTGGTCAACAAGTATGCGAAAAATGCGAATGTATGAGCCAGATTATGGCAAATACCAGACCTAACCCTGACCTAACCGGCGTTATCCTCTAAAATACAGATTGAATCCAGGTCTAACTCACTGTTGCAGTGTGGAACCACACTAATACCTGATCCAACCCAGAATACGCCCAGGATCTGGCCAACAAGTATGCGAAAAATGCGAAAGTATGAGCCAGGAGATGGCAAGTACGAGACCTGACCCTGACCTAACCGGTGTTATCCTCTAAAATATAGATTGAATCCAGGTTTGACTCACTGTTTCAGAGTGGTTCTACATTACTACGAGATCCAAACCTGAAAACGCCCAAGATCTGGTCAACAAGTATGCGAAAAATGCGAATGTATGAGCCAGATTATGGCAAATTTCCGACCTAACCCTGACCTATCCGGCGTTATCCTCTAAAATACAGATTGAATCCAGGTCTAACTCACTGTTGCAGTGTGGAACCACACTAATACCTGATCCAACCCAGAAAACGCCCAAGATCTGGCCAACAAGTATGCGAAAAATGCGAAAGCATGAGCCAGATGATTGCATATACCAGGCCTAAACCAAACCTTACCGGTGTTACCCTCTAGTATATAGATCGAATCCAGGATTACTTCATTGTTTCAGTGCGGTACTACACTACTACCTGATCCAACCCAGAAAACGCCCCGGAACTGGCCAACAAGTATGCGAAAAATGCGAAAGTATGAGCCAGATGATGACAAATACCAGACCTAACCCTGACTTAACTGGTGTTATCCTCTAAAATATAGATTGAATCCAGGTTTAACTCACTGTTTGAGTGTGGTGCCACATTACTACGTGATCCAACCCAGAAAACGCCCAGTATCTGGCCAACAAGTAGGTGAAAAATGCGAAAGTATGAGCCAGACGATGGCAAATACGAGACCTAACCCAAACCGATCCGGTGTTACCGTCTATTGTATAGATCGAATCCAGGATTACTCCACTGTTTCGGTGCGGTACCGCACTACTACCTGATCCAACCCAGAAAACGCCCAAGATCTGGTCAACAAGTATGCGAAAAATGCGAAAATGTGAGCCAGATTATGGCAAATACCAGACCTAACCCTGACCTAACCGGTGTTATCCTCTAAAATATAGATTGAATCCAGGTTTAACCCACTGCTTGAGTGTGGTGCCACATTACTACGTGAGCCAATCCAGAAAACGCCCAGTATCTGGCCAACAAGTAGGTGAAAAATGCGAAAGTATGTGCCAGATGATGGCAAATACGAGACCTACCCCAAACCGAACCGGTGTTACCCTGTATTGTATAGATCGAATGCAGGATTGCTTCTCTGTTTCAGTGCGGTACCACACTACTACCTGATCCAACCCAGAAAACGCCCAAGATCTGGTCAACAAGTATGCGAAAAATGCGAATGTATGAGCCAGATTATGGCAAATACCAGACCTAACCCTGACCTAACCGGCGTTATCCTCTAAAATACAGATTGAATCCAGGTCTAACTCACTGTTGCAGTGTGGAACCACACTAATACCTGATCCAACCCAGAATACGCCCAGGATCTGGCCAACAAGTATGCGAATAATGCGAAAGTATGAGCCAGGAGATGGCAAGTACGAGACCTGACCCTGACCTAACCGGTGTTATCCTCTAAAATATAGATTGAATCCAGGTTTGACTCACTGTTTCAGAGTGGTTCTACATTACTACGAGATCCAAACCTGAAAACGCCCAAGATCTGGTCAACAAGTATGCGAAAAATGCGAATGTATGAGCCAGATTAGGGCAAATACCAGACCTAACCCTGACCTAACCGGCGTTATCCTCTAAAATACAGATTGAATCCAGGTCTAACTCACTGTTGCAGTGTGGAACCACACTAATACCTGATCCAACCCAGAAAACGCCCAAGATCTGGCCAACAAGTATGCGAAAAATGCGAAAGCATGAGCCAGATGATTGCATATACCAGGCCTAAACCAAACCTTACCGGTGTTACCCTCTAGTATATAGATCGAATCCAGGATTACTTCATTGTTTCAGTGCGGTACTACACTACTACCTGATCCAACCCAGAAAACGCCCCGGAACTGGCCAACAAGTATGCGAAAAATGCGAAAGTATGAGCCAGATGATGACAAATACCAGACCTAACCCTGACTTAACTGGTGTTATCCTCTAAAATATAGATTGAATCCAGGTTTAACTCACTGTTTGAGTGTGGTGCCACATTACTACGTGATCCAACCCAGAAAACGCCCAGTATCTGGCCAACAAGTAGGTGAAAAATGCGAAAGTATGAGCCAGACTTGTCTCAGGGTTGTCTCAGGGCGGTCGTCGGGGATTATCTCCGCGGCAGGTGGATCGAGTATCCGGGCCGGAATGGTGATATGCGGAGGGAGGTGTACTGCGGTGTTCCGCAGGGGTCGGTCCTCGGGCCACTCATGTGGAACATCGCGTACGACTCGGTGTTGCGGGCCGGCCTCCCCGACGGCGTCAGCACGGTGTGTTATGCGGATGACACACTGGTGCTGGCCGTCGGGGCGCACTGGGGGAGGGCCATGCGTCGCGCGGAGGAGGGGTCGCAACGCGTCGTCGACCGGATCAGGGGGATGGGGATGACGGTGGCGGTCCATAAGACCGAGGTGATTGCGTTTCATTCACCTCGGCAGGATCCGCCACCCCCTCTGATTCGGGTGGGTGGGGCTGACATCGAGGTGAAGCCCCAGATCAGGTATCTAGGGCTGATCCTCGATAGCCACTGGCGTTTCGAGAAGCATTTCCGCTGCCTGGTCCCCCGGTTGGAAAGGATGGTTGCGGCTCTGGGCCGGATCCTGCCCAACCTGGGGGGCCCGGCGGGCCGAGTTCGCCGCCTCTATGTGGCAATGGTCCAGTCGGTGGCCCTATACGGGGCCCCCGTCTGGGCGGACGACCTGGCTGCCTCCCGGCGCAGCATGACTATGCTGCGTCGGGTTCAGAGGCGCGTGGCGCTCAGGGTCGTCCGCGGGTATCGGACCATGTCACACGAGGCGGCGACGGTTCTAGCGGGGATGCCGCCCATGGACCTGCTCGCGCGGTCGCACGCGGTGATGTACCGGCACCGCGTCGACCGACGCGCGGGGGTGGGGGCGGTCCCGGGCGGACAGGAACCTGCTTGGGGCGATTTGAAGCGTCAGGCCCGGCAGTCCGTGTTGCTCGCGTGGCAGGAGCGGCTGGCTCTGCCAACCGCGGGGCACCGGACTGTCGGGGCTGTTCGGCCACTCCTGAAGGAGTGGCTGGACAGAGGCCATGGCAGCCTCACCTACCGGCTGGCACAGGTATTTTCCGGGCATGGCAGCTTCGGAAGATACCTGTGCCGGATAGGGAAGGAGCCGACGGCGCGTTGCTGCCACTGCGACGCTGAGCATGACACGGCGGATCATACCCTGGAGGTATGCCCCGCGTGGGAGGGGGAGCGCCGTGTCCTGGTCGGCGTCGTCGGGCGGGATGTCTCGCTGCCGGGCGTGGTGCGCGCCATGCTCGGCAGCGAGGAGAAGTGGAGGGCCGTGGCCTCCTTCTGCGAGAACGTAATGTTGCAGAAGGCGGCCGCGGGGAGGGAGCGCGAGCTTCAGCGGCGCACTGAAGCTCGCGCTCGTGCGGTGGCCCGAGGTCGTCGCCCGGTCGCGAGGCGTCGCGGGCGGCCGCCTCGGCGTGGCGGATGACCTAGGCTGGGAGGGGGGTCCTGAGGGGACCCTCCTCCCGCCAGGCGGCGCCGGGTCGGACCGGGTGGGGGTAGGAGTGCCTCCCTCTACCGGTCCGACGCAAGGGGAGGCACCCTCGGCGGTCTGGTGTGGCCATGAACGCCCGGCCGCCGAGGGGTGGAATCGGGGTCGCGGGCGGTTGCGAGTTGGGGCTCGCAGCCGCCACTAAACGCGGCCCCGGGACGGATAGCGGCGGGATGGAGTGGCCCCGTCCCGCCGCTATGAGGCAGTGTGTCTACTGGGGGGACCGATTGTCCCCCCGGGGGATGGGCGCGAAAGCGCGGGCACGGGGAGGATACCGGAAGAATGCTTCGAGCGATTCCCGGTATCCTCCCAAAGCGTGCCGAAGGGTCACCGTGGGGTTTTTAGTGGGTAGGTCCCGCGCCTGTCGTTGTACGAGCGCGGGGAATCCCACACACCCCTCCCACCTCTCCCCAAGGAGGTGGGAGGGAGTCTTTCGAAGATTTTCCCCACGACAAAAAAAAAAAAAAAAAAAAAAAAAAAAAATATGAGCCAGACGATGGCAAATACGAGACCTAACCCAAACCGATCCGGTGTTACCGTCTATTGTATAGATCGAATCCAGGATTACTCCACTGTTTCGGTGCGGTACCGCACTACTACCTGATCCAACCCAGAAAACGCCCAAGATCTGGTCAACAAGTATGCGAAAAATGCGAAAATGTGAGCCAGATAATGGCAAATACCAGACCTAACCCTGACCTAACCGGTGTTATCCTCTAAAATATAGATTGAATCCAGGTTTAACCCACTGCTTGAGTGTGGTGCCACATTACTACGTGATCCAATCCAGAAAACGCCCAGTATCTGGCCAACAAGTAGGTGAAAAATGCGAAAGTATGAGCCAGATGATGGCAAATACGAGACCTACCCCAAACCGAACCGGTGTTACCCTGTATTGTATAGATCGAATCCAGGATTGCTTCTCTGTTTCAGTGCGGTACCACACTACTACCTGATCCAACCCAGAAAACGCCCAAGATCTGGTCAACAAGTATGCGAAAAATGCGAATGTATGAGCCAGATTATGGCAAATACCAGACCTAACCCTGACCTAACCGGCGTTATCCTCTAAAATACAGATTGAATCCAGGTCTAACTCACTGTTGCAGTGTGGAACCACACTAATACCTGATCCAACCCAGAATACGCCCAGGATCTGGCCAACAAGTATGCGAAAAATGCGAAAGTATGAGCCAGGAGATGGCAAGTACGAGACCTGACCCTGACCTAACCGGTGTTATCCTCTAAAATATAGATTGAATCCAGGTTTGACTCACTGTTTCAGAGTGGTTCTACATTACTACGAGATCCAAACCTGAAAACGCCCAAGATCTGGTCAACAAGTATGCGAAAAATGCGAATGTATGAGCCACATTATGGCAAATACCAGACCTAACCCTGACCTAACCGGCGTTATCCTCTAAAATACAGATTGAATCCAGGTCTAACTCACTGTTGCAGTGTGGAACCACACTAATACCTGATCCAACCCAGAAAACGCCCAAGATCTGGCCAACAAGTATGCGAAAAATGCGAAAGCATGAGCCAGATGATTGCATATACCAGGCCTAAACCAAACCTTACCGGTGTTACCCTCTAGTATATAGATCGAATCCAGGATTACTTCATTGTTTCAGTGCGGTACTACACTACTACCTGATCCAACCCAGAAAACGCCCCGGAACTGGCCAACAAGTATGCGAAAAATGCGAAAGTATGAGCCAGATGATGGCAAATACGAGACCTTACCCAAATCGATCCGGTGTTACCGTCTATTGTATAGATCGAATCCAGGATTACTCCACTGTTTCGGTGCGGTACCGCACTACTACCTGATCCAACCCAGAAAACGCCCAGGATCTGGCTAACAAGTATGCGAAAAATGCGAAAGTATGAGCCAGATGATGGCCAATACCAGACCTAACCCTGACCTAACCGGTGTTATCCTCTAAATTATAGATTGAATCTAAGATAAACTCACTGTTTCAGTGTGGTACAACATTACTGCGTGATGCAAACCGGAAAACGTCCAGGATCTGGCCAACAAGTATGCGAAAAATGCGAAAGTATGAGCCAGATGATGGCAAATACCAGACATAACCCTGACCTAACCGGTGTTATCATCTAAAATATAGATTGAATCTAAGATAAACTCACTGTTTCAGTGTGGAACAACATTACTGCGTGATGCAAACAAGAAAACGCCCAGGTTCTGGCCAAAAAGTATGCGAAAAATGCGAAAGTATGAGTCAGATGATGGCCAATACCAGACCTAACCCTGACCTAACCGGTGTTATCCTCTAAATTATAGATTGAATCTAAGATAAACTCACTGTTTCAGTGTGGTACAACATTACTGCGTGATGCAAACCGGAAAACGTCCAGGATCTGGCCAACAAGTATGCGAAAAATGCGAAAGTATGAGCCAGATGATGGCAAATACCAGACATAACCCTGACCTAACCGGTGTTATCATCTAAAATATAGATTGAATCCAGGATTAACTCACTGTTGCAGTGTGGTACCACACTACTACGCGACCCAAACCAGAAAACGCCCAGGATCTGGCCAACAAGTATGCGAAAAATGCGAAAGTATGAGCCAGATGATGGCAAATACCAGACCTAACCCAGACCTAACCGATGTTATCCTCTAAAATATAGATTGAATCTAACATAAACTCACTGCTTCAGTGTGGTACCACATAACTGCGTGATCCAAACCAGAAAACGCCCAGGTTCTGGCCAACAAGTATGCGAAAAGTGCGAAAGAATGAGCCAGATGATGGCAAATACCAGACCTAACCCTGACCTAACCGGTGTTATCCTCTAAAATATAGATTGTATCCAGGTTTAACTCACTGTTGCAGTGTGAAACGACACTACTACCTGATCCAACCGAGAAAACGCCCACGATCTGACCAACAAGTATGCGAAAAACGCGAAAGTATGAGCCGGATGGTGGCAAATACCAGACCTAACCCTGACCTAACCGGTGTTATCCTGTAAAATATAGATTGAATCCAGGATTAACTCACTGTTTCAGTATGGTACCACATTACTACGTGTTCCAACCCAGAAAACGCCCACGATCTGGCCATCAAGTATGCGAAAATTGCGAAAGCATTGGCCAGGTGAAGGCAAATACCAGACCTAACCCCGACCTAACCGGTGTTATCCTCCAAAGTATAGATTGAATCCAGGTTTAACTCACTGTTGCAGTGCGGTACCACACTACTACCTGATCCAACCCAGAAAACGCCCAGGATCTGGCCTACAAGTATGCGAAAAATGCGAAAGTATGAGCCAGATGATGGCAAATACCAGACCTAAGCCAAACCTAACCGGTGTTATCCTCTAAAATATAGATTGAATCCAGGTTTAGCTCACTGTTTGGGTGTGGTGCGCATTACTACGTGTTCCCACCCAGAAAACGCCCAGTATCTGGCGAACAAGTAGGTGAAAAATGCGAAAGTATGAGCCAGATGATGGCCAATACCAGACCTAACCCTGACCTAACCGGTGTTATCCTCTAAAATATAGATTGAATCTGAGATAAACTCACTGTTTCAGTGTGGTACAACATTACTGCGTGATCCAACCCAGAAAGCGCCCAGGATCTGGGCAACAAGTATGCGAAAAATGCTAAAGTATGAGCCAGATGACGGCAAATACCAGACCTAACCCTGACCTAACCGGTGTTATCCTCTAAAATATAGATTGAATACAGGTTTAACTCACTCTTGCACTGCGGTACCACACTACTACCTGATTCAACCCAGAAAACGCCCAGGATCTGGCCAACAAGTATGCGAAAAATGCGAAAGCATGAGCCAGATGATGGCAAATACCAGACCTAACCCTGACCTAACCGGTGTTATCCTCTAAAGTATAGATTGAATCCAGGTTTAACTCACTATTGCAGTGCGGTACCACACTACTACCTGATGCAACCCAGAAAACGCCCAGGATCTGGCCATCAAGTATGCGAAAAATGCGAAAGGATTGGCCAGGTGAAGGCAAACACCAGACCTAACCCTAACCTAACCGGTGTTATCCTCTAAAATATGGATTGAATCCAGGTTTAACTCACAGTTTCAGTGCGGTACCACACTACTCCGTGATCCAAACCAGAAGACTCCCAGGATCTGGCCATCAAGTATGCGAAAAATGCGAAAGTATAAGTCAGATGATGGCAAATATCAGACCAAACCCAAACCTAACAGGTGTTACCCTCTAAAATATAGATCGAATCCAGGATCAGCTCACTGTTTCAGTGTGGTACCACATTACTACGTTTTCCAAACCAGAAAACGCCCAGGATCTGCCCATCAAGTATGCGAAAAATTCCAAAGTATGAGCCAGATGGTGGCAAATACCAGACCTAACCCTGACCTAACCGGTGTTATCCTGTAAAATATAGATGGAATCCAGGTTTAACTCACAGTTTCTGTGCGGTACCACACTACTCCGTGATCCAAATCAGAAAACTCCCAGGATCTGGCAAACAAGTATGCGAAAAATGCGAAAGTATAAGCCAGATGATGGCAAATACCAGACCTAACCCTGACCTAACCGGTGTTATCCTCTAAAATATAGATTGAAACCAGGTTTAACTCACTGTTGCAGTGTGGTACCACATTACTACGTGATCCTAACCAGAAAACGCCCAGGATCTGGCCAACAAGTATGCGAAAAATGCGAAAGTATGAGCCAGATGATGGCAAATACCAGACCTAACCCTGACCTGACCGGTGTTATCATCAAAACTATAGATTGTATCCAGGTTTAACTCACTGTTGCAGTGTGGAACCATATTACTACGTGATCCAAACCAGAAAACGGCCAGGATCTGGCCAATAAGTATGCGAATAATGCGAAACTATGAGCCATATGATGGCAAATACCTGACCTAACCCTGACCTAGCCGGTGTTATCCTCCAAAATATAGATTGAATCCAGGTTTAACTCACTGTTTGGGTGTGGTGCGCATTACTACGTGTTCCAACCCAGAAAACGCCCAGTATCTGGCCAAGAAGTAGGTAAAAAATGCGAAAGTATGAGCCAGATGGTGGCAAATACCAGACCTAACCATGACCTAACCGGTGTTATCCTCTAAAATATAGATTGAATCCAGGTTTAACTCACTGTTTGGGTGTGGTGCGCATTACTACGTTTCCCAACACAGAAAACGCCCAGTATCTGGCCAACAAGTAGGTGAAAAATGCGAAAGTATGAGCCAGATGATGGCCAATACCAGACCTAACCCTGACCTAACCGGTGTTATCCTCTAAAATATAGATTGAATCTAAGATAAACTCACTGTTTCAGTGTGGTACAACATTACTGCGTGATGCATACCAGAAAACGCCCAGGTTCTGGCCAAAAAGTATGCGAAAAATGCGAAAGCATGAGCCAGATGATGGCAAATACCAGACCTAAGCCAAACCTAACCGGTGTTACCCTCTAAAATATAGATTGTATCCAGGTTTACCTCTCTGTTGCAGTGTGGAACCACATTACTACGTGATCCAAACCAGAAAACGCCCAGGATCTGGCAAATAAGTATGCGAATAATGCGAAAGTATGAGCCAGATGATGGCAAATACCAGACCTAGCCCAAACCTAACCGGTATTACCCCCTAATATATAGATCGAATCCAGGATTGCTTCACTGTTTCAGTGCGGTACCACACTACTACCTGATCCAACCCAGAAAACGCCCAGGATCTGGCCAACAAGTACGCCAAAAATGCGAAAGTATGAGCCAGATGATGGCAAATACCAGACCTAACCCTGACCTAACCGGTGTTATCCTGTAAAATATAGATGGAATCCATGTTAAACTCACTGTTGCAGTGTGGTACCACACTACTACGCGACACAAACCAGAGAACTACCAGGATCTGGCCAACAAGTATGCGAAAAATGCGAAAGTATGAGCCAGATGATGGCAAATACCAGACCTAACCCAGACCTAACCGATGTTATCCTCTAAAATATAGATTGAATCTAACATAAACTCACTGTTTCAGTGTGGTACCACATTACTGCGTGATCCAAACCAGAAAACGCCCACGATCTGGCAAATAAGTATGCGAATAATGCGAAAGTATGAGCCGGATGATGGCAAATACCAGACCTAACCCAAACCTAACCGGTGTTACCCCCTAATATATAGATCGAATCCAGGATTGCTTCACTGTTTCAGTGCGGTACCCAGAAAACGCCCAAGATCTGGTCAACAAGTATGCGAAAAATGCGAAAATGTGAGCCAGATAATGGCAAATACCAGACCTAACCCTGACCTAACCGGTGTTATCCTCTAAAATATAGATTGAATCCAGGTTTAACCCACTGCTTGAGTGTGGTGCCACATTACTACGTGATCCAATCCAGAAAACGCCCAGTATCTGGCCAACAAGTAGGTGAAAAATGCGAAAGTATGAGCCAGATGATGGCAAATACGAGACCTACCCCAAACCGAACCGGTGTTACCCTGTATTGTATAGATCGAATCCAGGATTGCTTCTCTGTTTCAGTGCGGTACCACACTACTACCTGATCCAACCCAGAAAACGCCCAAGATCTGGTCAACAAGTATGCGAAAAATGCGAATGTATGAGCCAGATTATGGCAAATACCAGACCTAACCCTGACCTAACCGGCGTTATCCTCTAAAATACAGATTGAATCCAGGTCTAACTCACTGTTGCAGTGTGGAACCACACTAATACCTGATCCAACCCAGAATACGCCCAGGATCTGGCCAACAAGTATGCGAAAAATGCGAAAGTATGAGCCAGGAGATGGCAAGTACGAGACCTGACCCTGACCTAACCGGTGTTATCCTCTAAAATATAGATTGAATCCAGGTTTGACTCACTGTTTCAGAGTGGTTCTACATTACTACGAGATCCAAACCTGAAAACGCCCAAGATCTGGTCAACAAGTATGCGAAAAATGCGAATGTATGAGCCACATTATGGCAAATACCAGACCTAACCCTGACCTAACCGGCGTTATCCTCTAAAATACAGATTGAATCCAGGTCTAACTCACTGTTGCAGTGTGGAACCACACTAATACCTGATCCAACCCAGAAAACGCCCAAGATCTGGCCAACAAGTATGCGAAAAATGCGAAAGCATGAGCCAGATGATTGCATATACCAGGCCTAAACCAAACCTTACCGGTGTTACCCTCTAGTATATAGATCGAATCCAGGATTACTTCATTGTTTCAGTGCGGTACTACACTACTACCTGATCCAACCCAGAAAACGCCCCGGAACTGGCCAACAAGTATGCGAAAAATGCGAAAGTATGAGCCAGATGATGGCAAATACGAGACCTTACCCAAATCGATCCGGTGTTACCGTCTATTGTATAGATCGAATCCAGGATTACTCCACTGTTTCGGTGCGGTACCGCACTACTACCTGATCCAACCCAGAAAACGCCCAGGATCTGGCTAACAAGTATGCGAAAAATGCGAAAGTATGAGCCAGATGATGGCCAATACCAGACCTAACCCTGACCTAACCGGTGTTATCCTCTAAATTATAGATTGAATCTAAGATAAACTCACTGTTTCAGTGTGGTACAACATTACTGCGTGATGCAAACCGGAAAACGTCCAGGATCTGGCCAACAAGTATGCGAAAAATGCGAAAGTATGAGCCAGATGATGGCAAATACCAGACATAACCCTGACCTAACCGGTGTTATCATCTAAAATATAGATTGAATCTAAGATAAACTCACTGTTTCAGTGTGGAACAACATTACTGCGTGATGCAAACAAGAAAACGCCCAGGTTCTGGCCAAAAAGTATGCGAAAAATGCGAAAGTATGAGTCAGATGATGGCCAATACCAGACCTAACCCTGACCTAACCGGTGTTATCCTCTAAATTATAGATTGAATCTAAGATAAACGCACTGTTTCAGTGTGGTACAACATTACTGCGTGATGCAAACCGGAAAACGTCCAGGATCTGGCCAACAAGTATGCGAAAAATGCGAAAGTATGAGCCAGATGATGGCAAATACCAGACATAACCCTGACCTAACCGGTGTTATCATCTAAAATATAGATTGAATCCAGGATTAACTCACTGTTGCAGTGTGGTACCACACTACTACGCGACCCAAACCAGAAAACGCCCAGGATCTGGCCAACAAGTATGCGAAAAATGCGAAAGTATGAGCCAGATGATGGCAAATACCAGACCTAACCCAGACCTAACCGATGTTATCCTCTAAAATATAGATTGAATCTAACATAAACTCACTGCTTCAGTGTGGTACCACATAACTGCGTGATCCAAACCAGAAAACGCCCAGGTTCTGGCCAACAAGTATGCGAAAAGTGCGAAAGAATGAGCCAGATGATGGCAAATACCAGACCTAACCCTGACCTAACCGGTGTTATCCTCTAAAATATAGATTGTATCCAGGTTTAACTCACTGTTGCAGTGTGAAACGACACTACTACCTGATCCAACCGAGAAAACGCCCACGATCTGACCAACAAGTATGCGAAAAACGCGAAAGTATGAGCCGGATGGTGGCAAATACCAGACCTAACCCTGACCTAACCGGTGTTATCCTGTAAAATATAGATTGAATCCAGGATTAACTCACTGTTTCAGTATGGTACCACATTACTACGTGTTCCAACCCAGAAAACGCCCACGATCTGGCCATCAAGTATGCGAAAATTGCGAAAGCATTGGCCAGGTGAAGGCAAATACCAGACCTAACCCCGACCTAACCGGTGTTATCCTCCAAAGTATAGATTGAATCCAGGTTTAACTCACTGTTGCAGTGCGGTACCACACTACTACCTGATCCAACCCAGAAAACGCCCAGGATCTGGCCTACAAGTATGCGAAAAATGCGAAAGTATGAGCCAGATGATGGCAAATACCAGACCTAAGCCAAACCTAACCGGTGTTATCCTCTAAAATATAGATTGAATCCAGGTTTAGCTCACTGTTTGGGTGTGGTGCGCATTACTACGTGTTCCCAACCAGAAAACGCCCAGTATCTGGCGAACAAGTAGGTGAAAAATGCGAAAGTATGAGCCAGATGATGGCCAATACCAGACCTAACCCTGACCTAACCGGTGTTATCCTCTAAAATATAGATTGAATCTGAGATAAACTCACTGTTTCAGTGTGGTACAACATTACTGCGTGATCCAACCCAGAAAGCGCCCAGGATCTGGGCAACAAGTATGCGAAAAATGCTAAAGTATGAGCCAGATGACGGCAAATACCAGACCTAACCCTGACCTAACCGGTGTTATCCTCTAAAATATAGATTGAATACAGGTTTAACTCACTCTTGCACTGCGGTACCACACTACTACCTGATTCAACCCAGAAAACGCCCAGGATCTGGCCAACAAGTATGCGAAAAATGCGAAAGCATGAGCCAGATGATGGCAAATACCAGACCTAACCCTGACCTAACCGGTGTTATCCTCTAAAGTATAGATTGAATCCAGGTTTAACTCACTATTGCAGTGCGGTACCACACTACTACCTGATGCAACCCAGAAAACGCCCAGGATCTGGCCATCAAGTATGCGAAAAATGCGAAAGGATTGGCCAGGTGAAGGCAAACACCAGACCTAACCCTAACCTAACCGGTGTTATCCTCTAAAATATGGATTGAATCCAGGTTTAACTCACAGTTTCAGTGCGGTACCACACTACTCCGTGATCCAAACCAGAAGACTCCCAGGATCTGGCCAACAAGTATGCGAAAAATGCGAAAGTATAAGTCAGATGATGGCAAATATCAGACCAAACCCAAACCTAACAGGTGTTACCCTCTAAAATATAGATCGAATCCAGGATCAGCTCACTGTTTCAGTGTGGTACCACATTACTACGTTTTCCAAACCAGAAAACGCCCAGGATCTGCCCATCAAGTATGCGAAAAATTCCAAAGTATGAGCCAGATGGTGGCAAATACCAGACCTAACCCTGACCTAACCGGTGTTATCCTGTAAAATATAGATGGAATCCAGGTTTAACTCACAGTTTCTGTGCGGTACCACACTACTCCGTGATCCAAATCAGAAAACTCCCAGGATCTGGCAAACAAGTATGCGAAAAATGCGAAAGTATAAGCCAGATGATGGCAAATACCAGACCTAACCCTGACCTAACCGGTGTTATCCTCTAAAATATAGATTGAAACCAGGTTTAACTCACTGTTGCAGTGTGGTACCACATTACTACGTGATCCTAACCAGAAAACGCCCAGGATCTGGCCAACAAGTATGCGAAAAATGCGAAAGTATGAGCCAGATGATGGCAAATACCAGACCTAACCCTGACCTGACCGGTGTTATCATCAAAACTATAGATTGTATCCAGGTTTAACTCACTGTTGCAGTGTGGAACCATATTACTACGTGATCCAAACCAGAAAACGGCCAGGATCTGGCCAATAAGTATGCGAATAATGCGAAACTATGAGCCATATGATGGCAAATACCTGACCTAACCCTGACCTAGCCGGTGTTATCCTCCAAAATATAGATTGAATCCAGGTTTAACTCACTGTTTGGGTGTGGTGCGCATTACTACGTGTTCCAACCCAGAAAACGCCCAGTATCTGGCCAAGAAGTAGGTAAAAAATGCGAAAGTATGAGCCAGATGGTGGCAAATACCAGACCTAACCATGACCTAACCGGTGTTATCCTCTAAAATATAGATTGAATCCAGGTTTAACTCACTGTTTGGGTGTGGTGCGCATTACTACGTTTCCCAACACAGAAAACGCCCAGTATCTGGCCAACAAGTAGGTGAAAAATGCGAAAGTATGAGCCAGATGATGGCCAATACCAGACCTAACCCTGACCTAACCGGTGTTATCCTCTAAAATATAGATTGAATCTAAGATAAACTCACTGTTTCAGTGTGGTACAACATTACTGCGTGATGCATACCAGAAAACGCCCAGGTTCTGGCCAAAAAGTATGCGAAAAATGCGAAAGCATGAGCCAGATGATGGCAAATACCAGACCTAAGCCAAACCTAACCGGTGTTACCCTCTAAAATATAGATTGTATCCAGGTTTACCTCTCTGTTGCAGTGTGGAACCACATTACTACGTGATCCAAACCAGAAAACGCCCAGGATCTGGCAAATAAGTATGCGAATAATGCGAAAGTATGAGCCAGATGATGGCAAATACCAGACCTAGCCCAAACCTAACCGGTATTACCCCCTAATATATAGATCGAATCCAGGATTGCTTCACTGTTTCAGTGCGGTACCACACTACTACCTGATCCAACCCAGAAAACGCCCAGGATCTGGCCAACAAGTACGCCAAAAATGCGAAAGTATGAGCCAGATGATGGCAAATACCAGACCTAACCCTGACCTAACCGGTGTTATCCTGTAAAATATAGATGGAATCCATGTTAAACTCACTGTTGCAGTGTGGTACCACACTACTACGCGACACAAACCAGAGAACTACCAGGATCTGGCCAACAAGTATGCGAAAAATGCGAAAGTATGAGCCAGATGATGGCAAATACCAGACCTAACCCAGACCTAACCGATGTTATCCTCTAAAATATAGATTGAATCTAACATAAACTCACTGTTTCAGTGTGGTACCACATTACTGCGTGATCCAAACCAGAAAACGCCCACGATCTGGCAAATAAGTATGCGAATAATGCGAAAGTATGAGCCGGATGATGGCAAATACCAGACCTAACCCAAACCTAACCGGTGTTACCCCCTAATATATAGATCGAATCCAGGATTGCTTCACTGTTTCAGTGCGGTACCACACTACCACCTGATCCAACCCAGAAAACGCCCAGGATCTGGGCAACAAGTATGCGAAAAATGCGAAAGTATGAGCCAGATGATGGCAAATACCAGACCTAACCCTGACCTAACCGGTGTTATCCTCTAAAATATAGATTGAATCCAGGTTTAACTCACTGTTTGTGTGTGGTGCGCATTACTACGTTTTCCAACCCAGAAAACGCCCAGTATCTGGCCAACAAGTAGGTGAAAAATGCGAAAGTATGAGCCAGATGATGGCCAATACCAGACCTAACCCTGACCTAACCGGTGTTATCCTCTAAAATATAGATTGAATCCAGGTTTAACTCACTGTTTGGGTGTGGTGCGCATTATTACGTGTTCCAACCCAGAAAACGCCCAGGATCTGGCCAACAAGTTTGCGAAAAATGCGAAAGTATGAGCCAGATGATGGCAAATACCAGACCTAACCCAGACCTAACCGATGTTATCCTCTAAAATATAGATTGAATCTAACATAAACTCACTGTTTCAGTGCGGTACCACACTACTACCTGATCCAATCCAGAAAACGCCCAGGATCTGGCCAACAAGTACGCGAAAAATGCGAAAGTATGAGCCAGATGATGGCCAATACCAGACCTAACCCTGACCAAACCGGTGTTATCCTCTAAAATATAGATTGAATCTAAGATAAACTCACTGTTTCAGTGTGGTACAACATTACAGCGTGATGCAAACCAGAAAACGCCCAGGTTCTGGCCAAAAAGTATGCGAATAATGCGAAAGAGTGAGCCAGATGATGGCAAATACCAGACCTAAGCCAAACCTAACCGGTGTTACCCTCTAAAATATAGATTGTACCCAGGTTTACCACTCTGTTGCAGTGTGGAACCACATTACTACGTGATCCAAACCAGAAAACGCCCACGATCTGGCAAATAAGTATGCGAATAATGCGAAAGTATGAGCCGGATGATGGCAAATACCAGACCTAACCCAAACCTAACCGGTGTTACCCCCTAATATATAGATCGAATCCAGGATTGCTTCACTGTTTCAGTGCGGTACCACACTACCACCTGATCCAACCCAGAAAACGCCCAGGATCTGGGCAACAAGTATGCGAAAAATGCGAAAGTATGAGCCAGATGATGGCAAATACCAGACCTAACCCTGACCTAACCGGTGTTATCCTCTAAAATATAGATTGAAACCAGGTTTAACTCACTGTTGCAGTGTGGTACCACATTGCTACGTGACCCCAACCCAGAAAACGCCCAGGATCTGGCCAACAAGTATGCGAAAAATGCGAAAGTATGAGCCAGATGATGGCAAATACCAGACCTAAACCTGACCTAACCGGTGTTATCCTCTAAAATATAGATTGAAACCAGGTTTAACTCACTGTTGCAGTGTGGTACCACATTGCTACGTGACCCCAACCCAGAAAACGCCCAGGATCTGGCCAACAGGTATGCGAAAAATGCGAAAGTATGAGCCAGATGATGGCAAATACCAGACCTAACCCTGACCTAACCGGTGTTATCCTCTAAAATATAGATTGAATCCAGGTTTAACTCACTGTTTGGGTGTGGTGCACATTACTACGTGATCCAAACCAGAAAACGCCCAGGATCTGGCAAATAAGTATGCGAATAATGCGAAAGTATGAGCCAGATGATGGCTAATACCAGACCTAACCCAAACGTAACCGGTGTTGCCCTCTAATATATAGATCGAATCCAGGATTAGCTCACTGTTTCAGTGTGGTACCACATTACTACGTGATCCAAACCAGAAAACGCCCAGGATCTGGCCAACAAGTATGCGAAAAATGCGAAGGCATGAGCCAGATGATGGCAAATACCAGACAGAACCCTGACCTAGACGGTGTTATCCTCTAAAATATAGATTGAATCCAGGTTTACCTCTCTGTTGCAGTGTGGAACCACATTACTACGTGATCCAAACCAGAAAACGCCCAGGATCTGGCAAATAAGTATGCGAATAATGCGAAAGTATGAGCCAGATGATGGCAAATACCAGACCTAACCCAAACCTAACCGGTGTTATCATCTAAAATATAGATTGAATCCAGATTTAACTCACTCTTGCACTGCGGTACCACACTACTACCTGATTCAACCCAGAAATCGCCCAGGATCTGGCCAAAAAGTATGCGAAAGATGCGAAAGTATGAGCCAGATGATGGCAAATACCAGACCTAACCCTGACCTAACCGGTGTTATCCTCTAAAATATAGATCGAATCCAGGACCAGCTCACTGTTTTAGTGTGGTACCACATTACTACGTTTTCCAAACCAGAAAACGTCCAGGATCCGCCCATCAAGTATGCGAAAAATGCCAAAGCATGAGCCAGATGATTGCAAATACCAGACGTAACCCTGACCTAACCGGTGTTAGCCTCTAAAATATAGATTGAATCCAGGTTTAACTCACTGTTGCAGTGCGGTACCACACTACTACCTGATCCAACCCAGAAAACGCCCAGGATCTGGCCAACAAGTATGCGAAAAATGCGAAAGTATGAGCCAGATGATGGCAAATACCAGACCTAACCCTGACCTAACCGGTGTTATCATCTAAAATATAGATTGAATCCAGGTTTAACTCACTCTTGCAGTGCGGTACCACACTACTACCTGATTCAACCCAGAAATCGCCCAGGATCTGGCCAACAAGTATTTGAAAAATGCGAAAGTATGAGCCTGATGATGGCAAATACCAGATCTGACCCTGACCTAACCGGTGTTATCCTCTAAAATATAGATTGAATCCAGGTCTAACTCACTGTTTGGGTGTGGTGCGCATTACTACGTGTTCCAAGACAGAGAACGCCCAGTATCTGGCCAACAAGTAGGTGAAAAATGCGAAAGTATGAGCCAGATGATGGCCAATACCAGACCTAACCCTGACCTAACCGGTGTTATCCTCTAAAATATAGATTGAATCCAGGTTTAACTCACTGTTTGGGTGTGGTGCGCATTACTACGTGTTCCAACACAGAAAACGCCCAGTATCTGGCCAACAAGTAGGGGAAAAATGCGAAAGTATGAGCCAGATGATGGCCATTACCAGACCTAACCCTGACCTAACCGGTGTTATCCTCTACAATATAGATTGAATCTAAGATAAACTCACTGTTTCAGTGTGGTACAACATTAGTGCGTGATGCAAACCAGAAAACGCCCAGGTTCTGGCCAACAAGTATGCGAATATTGCGAAACTATGAGCCATATGATGGCAAATACCAGTCCTAACGCTGACCTAGCCGGTGTTATCCTCCAAAATATAGATTGAATCCAGGTTTAACTCACTGTTTGGGTGTGGTGCGCACTACTACGTGTTCCAACCCAGAAAACGCCCAGTATCTGGCCAAGAAGTAGGTGAAAAATGCGAAAGTATGAGCCAGATGATGGCAAATACCAGACCTGACCCTGTCCTAACCGGTGTTATCCTCTAAAATATGGATTGAATCCAGGTTTAACTCACAGACTTCAGTGCGGTAACACAGTACTCCGTGATCCAAACCAGAAAACGCCCAGGATCTGGCCAACAAGTATGCGAAAAATGCGAAAATATGAGCCGGATTATGGCAAATACCAGACCTGACCCTGTCATAACTGGTGTAACCCTCTAAAATATAGATTTTATCCAGGTTTAACTCACTGTTGCAGTGTGGAACCACAATACTGCGTGATCCAAACCAGAAAACGCTCAGGATCTGGCTAACAAGTATGCGAAAAATGCGAAAATATGAGCCGGATTATGGCAAATACCAGACCTGGCCCTGACATAACCGGTGTTATCCTCTAAAATATAGTTTGAATCCAGGTTTAAGTCACTGTTGCAGTGTGGAACCACATTACTACGTGATCCAAACCAGAAAACGCCCAGGATCTGGCCAACAAGTATGCGAAAAATGCGAAAGCATGAGCCAGATGATGGCAAACACCAGACCTAACCCTGACCTAACCGGAGTTATCCTCTAAAATATAGGTTGAATCCAGGTTTAACTCACTGTTTCAGAGTAGTTCTACATTACTACGTGATCCAATCCAGAAAACGCCTAGGATCTGGCCAACAAGTATGCGAAAAATGCGAAAGTATGAGCCAGATGATGGCAAATACCAGACCTAACTCTGACCTACCCCGTGTTATCATCTAAAATATAGATTGAATCCAGGATTAACTCACTGTTGCAGTGTGGTACCACATTACTGTGTGATCCAAACCAGAAAACGCCCAGGGTCTGGCCAACAAGTATGCGAAAAATGCGAATGTGTGAGCCAGATGATGGCAAATACCAGACCTAACCCTGACCTAACCGGTGTTATCCTCTAAAATATAGATCGAATCCAGGATCAGCTCAGTGTTTCAGTGTGGTACCACATTACTACGTTTTCCAAACCAGAAAACGCCCAGGATCTGCCCATCAAGTATGCGAAAAATGCCAAAGCATGAGCCAGATGATGGCAAATACCAGACCTAACCCTGACCTAACCGGTGTTATCCTCTAAAGTATAGATTGAATCCTGGTTTAACTCACTGTTGCAGTGCGGCACCACACTACTACCTGATCCAACCCATAAAACGCCCATGATCTGGCCATCAAGTATGCGAAAAATGCGAAAGCATTGGCCAGGTGAAGGCAAATACCAGACCTAACCCTAACCTAACCGGTGTTATCCTCTAAAATATGGATTGAATCCATGTTTAACTCACTGATTGGGTGTGGTGCGCATTACTACGTGTTCCAACACAGAAAACGCCCAGGATCTGGCCAACAAGTAGGTGAAAAATGCGAAAGTATGAGCCAGATGATGGCCAGTACCAGACCTAACCCTGACCTAACCGGTGTTATCCTCTAAAATATAGATTGAATCTGAGATAAACTCACTGTTTCAGTGTGGTACAACATTACTGCGTGATCCAACCCAGAAAGCGCCCAGGATCTGGGCAACAAGTATGCGAAAAATGCTAAAGTATGAGCCAGATGACGGCAAATACCAGACCTAACCCTGACCTAACCGGTGTTATCCTCTAAAATATAGATTGAATACAGGTTTAACTCACTCTTGCACTGCGGTACCACACTACTACCTGATTCAACCCAGAAAACGCCCAGGATCTGGCCAACAAGTATGCGAAAAATGCGAAAGCATGAGCCAGATGATGGCAAATACCAGACCTAACCCTGACCTAACCGGTGTTATCCTCTAAAGTATAGATTGAATCCAGGTTTAACTCACTATTGCAGTGCGGTACCACACTACTACCTGATGCAACCCAGAAAACGCCCAGGATCTGGCCATCAAGTATGCGAAAAATGCGAAAGCATTGGCCAGGTGAAGGCAAATACCAGACCTAACCCTAACCTAACCGGTGTTATCCTCTAAAGTATAGATTGAATCCTGGTTTAACTCACTGTTGCAGTGCGGTACCACACTACTACCTGATCCAACCCAGAAAACGCCCACGATCTGGCCATCAAGTATGCGAAAATTGCGAAAGCATTGGCCAGGTGAAGGCAAATACCAGACCTAACCCTGACCTAACCGGTGTTATCCTCTAAAATATAGATTGTATCCAGGTTTAACTCACTGTTGCAGTGTGAAACGACACTACTACCTGATCCAACCGAGAAAACGCCCACGATCTGACCAACAATTATGCGAAAAACGCGAAAGTATGAGCCAGATGGTGGCAAATACCAGACCTAACCCTGACCTAACCGGTGTTATTCTGTAAAATATAGATGGAATCCAGGTTTAACTCACAGTTTCTGTGCGGTACCACACTACTCCGTGATCCAAACCAGAAGACTCCCAGGATCTGGCCAACAAGTATGCGAAAAATGCGAAAGTATAAGTCAGATGATGGCAAATATCAGACCAAACCCAAACCTAACAGGTGTTACCCTCTAAAACATAGATCGAATCCAGGATCAGCTCACTGTTTCAGTGTGGTACCACATTACTACGTTTTCCAAACCAGAAAACGCCCAGGATCTGCCCATCAAGTATGCGAAAAATTCCAAAGTATGAGCCAGATGGTGGCAAATACCAGACCTAACCCTGACCTAACCGGTGTTATCCTGTAAAATATAGATGGAATCCAGGTTTAACTCACAGTTTCTGTGCGGTACCACACTACTCCGTGATCCAAACCAGAAAACTCCCAGGATCTGGCAAACAAGTATGCGAAAAATGCGAAAGTATAAGCCAGATGATGGCAAATACCGGACCTAACCCTGACCTAACCGGTGTTATCCTCTAAAATATAGATTGAAACCAGGTTTAACTCACTGTTGCAGTGTGGTACCACATTACTACGTGACCCCAACCCAGAAAACGTCCAGGATCTGGCCAACAAGTATGTGAAAATTACGAAAGTATGAGCCAGATGATGGCAAATACCAGACCTAAGCCAAACCTAACCGGTGTTATCCTCTAAAATATAGATCGAATCCAGGATTAACTCACTGTTTCAGTGTGGTACCACATTACTACGTGATCCAAACCAGAAAACGCCCAGGATCTGGCCAACAAGTATGCGAAAAATGCGAAAGTATGAGCCAGATGATGGCAAATACCAGACCTAACCCTGACCTGACCGGTGTTATCATCAAAACTATAGATTGTATCCAGGTTTAACTCACTGTTGCAGTGTGGAACCATATTACTACGTGATCCAAACCAGAAAACGGCCAGGATCTGGCCAATAAGTATGCGAATAATGCGAAACTATGAGCCATATGATGGCAAATACCTGACCTAACCCTGACCTAGCCGGTGTTATCCTCCAAAATATAGATTGAATCCAGGTTTAACTCACTGTTTGGGTGTGGTGCGCATTACTACGTGTTCCAACCCAGAAAACGCCCAGTATCTGGCCAAGAAGTAGGTGAAAAATGCGAAAGTATGAGCCAGATGGTGGCAAATACCAGACCTAACCATGACCTAACCGGTGTTATCCTCTAAAATATAGATTGAATCCAGGTTTAACTCACTGTTTGGGTGTGGTGCGCATTACTACGTGTCCCAACACAGAAAACGCCCAGTATCTGGCCAACAAGTAGGTGAAAAATGCGAAAGTATGAGCCAGATGATGGCCAATACCAGACCTAACCCTGACCTAACCGGTGTTATCCTCAAAAATATAGATTGAATCTAAGATAAACTCACTGTTTCAGTGTGGTACAACATTACTGCGTGATGCATACCAGAAAACGCCCAGGTTCTGGCCAAAAAGTATGCGAAAAATGCGAAAGCATGAGCCAGATGATGGCAAATACCAGACCTAAGCCAAACCTAACCGGTGTTACCCTCTAAAATATAGATTGTATCCAGGTTTACCTCTCTGTTGCAGTGTGGAACCACATTACTACGTGATCCAAACCAGAAAACGCCCAGGATCTGGCAAATAAGTACGCGAATAATGCGAAAGTATGAGCCAGATGATGGCAAATCCCAGACCTAGCCCAAACCTAACCGGTGTTACCGCCTAATATATAGATCGAATCCAGGATTGCTTCACTGTTTCAGTGCGGTACCACACTACTACCTGATCCAACCCAGAAAACGCCCAGGATCTGGCCAACAAGTACGCGAAAAATGCGAAAGTATGAGCCAGATGATGGCAAATACCAGACCTAACCCTGACCTAACCGGTGTTATCCTCTAAAATATAGATTGAATCCAGGTT
The DNA here is from genome assembly GCF_051014445.1 of Colletes latitarsis. Classification (NCBI taxonomy): domain Eukaryota; kingdom Metazoa; phylum Arthropoda; class Insecta; order Hymenoptera; family Colletidae; genus Colletes; species Colletes latitarsis. Next base: position 30,319,247 of record NC_135145.1, read on the forward strand.
TACCTCTCTGTTGCAGTGTGGAACCACATTACTACGTGATCCAAACCAGAAAACGCCCAGGATCTGGCAAATAAGTATGCGAATAATGCGAAAGTATGAGCCAGATGATGCCTAATACCAGACCTAACCCAAACGTAACCGGTGTTGCCCTCTAATATATAGATCGAATCCAGGATTAGCTCACTGTTTCAGTGTGGTACCACATTACTACGTGATCCAAACCAGAAAACGCCCAGGATCTGGCCAACAAGTATGCGAAAAATGCGAAAGCATGAGCCAGATGATGGCAAATACCAGACATAACCCTGACCTAGACTGTGTTATCCTCTAAAATATAGATTGAATCCAGGTTTACCTCTCTGTTGCAGTGTGGAACCACATTACTACGTGATCCAAACCAGAAAACGCCCAGGATCTGGCAAATAAGTATGCGAATAATGCGAAAGTATGAGCCAGATGATGGCAAATACCAGACCTAACCCAAACCTAACCGGTGTTATCATCTAAAATATAGATTGAATCCAGATTTAACTCACTCTTGCACTGCGGTACCACACTACTACCTGATTCAACCCAGAAATCGCCCAGGATCTGGCCAAAAAGTATGCGAAAGATGCGAAAGTATGAGCCAGATGATGGCAAATACCAGACCTAACCCTGACCTAACCGGTGTTATCCTCTAAAATATAGATCGAATCCAGGACCAGCTCACTGTTTTAGTGTGGTACCACATTACTACGTTTTCCAAACCAGAAAACGTCCAGGATCCGCCCATCAAGTATGCGAAAAATGCCAAAGCATGAGCCAGATGATTGCAAATACCAGACCTAACCCTGACCTAACCGGTGTTAGCCTCTAAAATATAGATTGAATCCAGGTTTAACTCACTGTTGCAGTGCGGTACCACACTACTACCTGATCCAACCCAGAAAACGCCCAGGATCTGGCCAACAAGTATGCGAAAAATGCGAAAGTATGAGCCAGATGATGGCAAATACCAGACCTAACCCTGACCTAACCGGTGTTATCATCTAAAATATAGATTGAATCCAGGTTTAACTCACTCTTGCAGTGCGGTACCACACTACTACCTGATCCAACCCAGAAATCGCCCAGGATCTGGCCAACAAGTATTTGAAAAATGCGAAAGTATGAGCCTGATGATGGCAAATACCAGATCTGACCCTGACCTAACCGGTGTTATCCTCTAAAATATAGATTGAATCCAGGTTTAACTCACTGTTTGGGTGTGGTGCGCATTACTACGTGTTCCACGACAGAAAACGCCCAGTATCTGGCCAACAAGTAGGTGAAAAATGCGAAAGTATGAGCCAGATGATGGCCAATACCAGACCTAACCCTGACCTAACCGGTGTTATCCTCTAAAATATAGATTGAATCCAGGTTTAACTCACTGTTTGGGTGTGGTGCGCATTACTACGTGTTCCAACACAGAAAACGCCCAGTATCTGGCCAACAAGTAGGGGAAAAATGCGAAAGTATGAGCCAGATGATGGCCAATACCAGACCTAACCCTGACCTAACCGGTGTTATCCTCTAAAATATAGACTGAATCTAAGATAAACTCACTGTGTCAGTGTGGTACAACATTAGTGCGTGATGCAAACCAGAAAACGCCCAGGTTCTGGCCAACAAGTATGCGAATATTGCGAAACTATGAGCCATATGATGGCAAATACCAGACCTAACGCTGACCTAGCCGGTGTTATCCTCCAAAATATAGATTGAATCCAGGTTTAACTCACTGTTTGGGTGTGGTGCGCACTACTACGTGTTCCAACCCAGAAAACGCCCAGTATCTGGCCAAGAAGTAGGTGAAAAATGCGAAAGTATGAGCCAGATGATGGCAAATACCAGACCTGACCCTGTCCTAACCGGTGTTATCCTCTAAAATATGGATTGAATCCAGGTTTAACTCACAGTTTCAGTGCGGTAACACAGTACTCCGTGATCCAAACCAGAAAACGCCCAGGATCTGGCCAACAAGTATGCGAAAAATGCGAAAGTATGAGCCAGATGATGGCAAATACCAGACCTGACCCTGACCTAACCGGTGTTATCCTCTAAAATATAGATTGAATCCAGGTTTGACTCACTGTTTCAGAGTGGTTCTACATTACTACGAGATCGAAACCAGAAAACGCCTAGGATCTGGCTAACAAGTATGCGAAAAATGCGAAAGCATGAGCCAGATGATGACAAATACCAGACCTAACCCAAACCTAACCGGTGTTACCCTCTAATATATAGATCGAATCCAGGATTACTTCACTGTTTCAATGCGGTACCACACTACTACCCCATCCAACCCAGAAAACGCTGAGGATCTAGCCAACAAGTATGCGAAAAATGCGAAAATATGAGCCGGATTATGGCAAATACCAGACCTGACCCTGTCATAACTGGTGTAACCCTCTAAAATATAGATTTTATCCAGGTTTAACTCACTGTTGCAGTGTGGAACCACAATACTGCGTGATCCAAACCAGAAAACGCTCAGGATCTGGCTAACAAGTATGCGAAAAATGCGAAAATATGAGCCGGATTATGGCAAATACCAGACCTGACCCTGACATAACCGGTGTTATCCTCTAAGATATAGGTTGAATCCAGGTTTAACTCACTGTTTCAGAGTGGTTCTACATTACTACGTGATCCAATCCAGAAAACGCCTAGGATCTGGCCAACAAGTATGCGAAAAATGCGAAAGTATGAGCCAGATGATGGCAAATACCAGACCTAACCCTGACCTACCCCGTGTTATCATCTAAAATATAGATTGAATCCAGGATTAACTCACTGTTGCAGTGTGGTACCACATTACTGTGTGATCCAAACCAGAAAACGCCCAGGGTCTGGCCAACAAGTATGCGAAAAATGCGAATGTGTGAGCCAGATGATGGCAAATACCAGACCTAACCCTGACCTAACCGGTGTTATCCTCTAAAATATAGATCGAATCCAGGATCAGCTCACTGTTTCAGTGTGGTACCACATTACTACGTTTTCCAAACCAGAAAACGCCCAGGATCTGCCCACCAAGTATGCGAAAAATGCCAAAGCATGAGCCAGATGATGGCAAATACCAGACCTAACCCTGACCTAACCGGTGTTATCCTCTAAAGTATAGATTGAATCCTGGTTTAACTCACTGTTGCAGTGCGGCACCACAATACTACCTGATCCAACCCATAAAACGCCCATGATCTGGCCATCAAGTATGCGAAAAATGCGAAAGCATTGGCCAGGTGAAGGCAAATACCAGACCTAACCCTAACCTAACCGGTGTTATCCTCTAAAATATGGATTGAATCCAGGTTTAACTCACTGATTGGGTGTGGTGCGCATTACTACGTGTTCCAACACAGAAAACGCCCAGGATCTGGCCAACAAGTAGGTGAAAAATGCGAAAGTATGAGCCAGATGATGGCCAATACCAGACCTAACCCTGACCTAACCGGTGTTATCCTCTAAAATATAGATTGAATCTAAGATAAACTCACTGTTTCAGTGTGGTACAACATTACTGCGTGATGCAAACCAGAAAACGCCCAGGTTCTGGCCAAAAAGTATGGGAAAAATGCGAAAGCATAAGCCAGATGATGGCAAATACCAGCCCTAAGCCTGACCTATCCGGTGTTAGCCTCTAAAATATAGATTGAATCCAGGTTTAACTCACTGTTGCAGTGCGGTACCACACTACTACCTGATCCAACCCAGAAAACGCCCAGGATCTGGCCAACAAGTATGCGAAAAATGCGAAAGTATGAGCCAGATGATGGCAAATACCAGACCTAACCCTGACCTAACCGGTGTTATCATCTAAAATATAGATTGAATCCAGGTTTAACTCACTCTTGCAGTGCGGTACCACACTACTACCTGATTCAACCCAGAAATCGCCCAGGATCTGGCCAACAAGTATGCGAAAAATGCGAAAGTATGAGCTAGATGATGGCAAATACCAGACCTGACCCTGACCTAACCGGTGTTATCCTCTAAAATATAGATTGAATCCAGGTTTAACTCACTGTTTGGGTGTGGTGCGCATTTCTATGTGTTCCAACACAGAAAACGCCCAGTATCTGGCCAACAAGTAGGTGAAAAATGCGAAAGTATGAGCCAGATGATGGCCAATACCAGACCTAACCCTGACCTAACCGGTGTTATCCTCTAAAATATAGATTGAATCCAGGTTTAACTCACTGTTTGGGTGTGGTGCGCATTACTACGTGTTCCAACCCAGAAAACGCCCAGGATCTGGCCAACAGGTATGCGAAAAATGCGAAAGTATGAGCCAGATGATGGCAAATACCAGACCTAACCCTGACCTAACCGGTGTTATCCTCTAAAATATAGATTGAATCCAGGTTTACCTCTCTGTTGCAGTGTGGAATCACATTACTACGTGATCCAAACCAGAAAACGCCCAGGATCTGGCAAATAAGTATGCGAATAATGCGAAAGTATGAGCCAGATGATGGCTAATACCAGACCTAACCCAAACGTAACCGGTGTTGCCCTCTAATATATAGATCGAATCCAGGATTAGATCACTGTTTCAGTGTGGTACCACATTACTACGTGATCCAAACCAGAAAACGCCCAGGATCTGGCCAACAAGTATGCGAAAAATGCGAAAGCATGAGCCAGATGATGGCAAATACCAGACATAACCCTGACCTAGACGGTGTTATCCTCTAAAATATAGATTGAATCCAGGTTTACCTCTCTGTTGCAGTGTGGAACCACATTACTACGTGATCCAAACCAGAAAACGCCCAGGATCTGGCAAATAAGTATGCGAATAATGCGAAAGTATGAGCCAGATGATGGCAAATACCAGACCTAACCCAAACCTAACCGGTGTTATCATCTAAAATATAGATTGAATCCAGATTTAACTCACTCTTGCACTGCGGTACCACACTACTACCTGATTCAACCCAGAAATCGCCCAGGATCTGGCCAAAAAGTATGCGAAAGATGCGAAAGTATGAGCCAGATGATGGCAAATACCAGACCTAACCCTGACCTAACCGGTGTTATCCTCTAAAATATAGATCGAATCCAGGACCAACTCACTGTTTTAGTGTGGTACCACATTACTACGTTTTCCAAACCAGAAAACGCCCAGGATCTGCCCATCAAGTATGCGAAAAATGCCAAAGCATGAGCCAGATGATTGCAAATACCAGACCTATCCCTGACCTAACCGGTGTTAGCCTCTAAAATATAGATTGAATCCAGGTTTAACTCACTGTTGCAGTGCGGTACCACACTACTACCTGATCCAACCCAGAAAACGCCCAGGATCTGGCCAACAAGTATGCGAAAAAAGGGAAAGTATGAGCCAGATGATGGCAAATACCAGACCTAACCCTGACCTAACCGGTGTTATCATCTAAAATATAGATTGAATCCAGGTTTAACTCACTCTTGCAGTGCGGTACCACACTACTACCTGATTCAACCCAGAAATCGCCCAGGATCTGGCCAACAAGTATGCGAAAAATGCGAAAGTATGAGCCAGATGATGGCAAATACCAGACCTAACCCTGACCTAACCGGTGTTATCCTCTAAAATATAGATTGAATCTAAGATAAACTCACTGTTTCAGTGTGGTACAACATTAGTGCGTGATGCAAACCAGAAAACGCCCAGTATCTGGCCAACAAGTAGGTGAAAAATGCGAAAGTATGAGCCAGATGATGGCCAATACCGGACCTAACCCTGACCTAACCGGTGTTATCCTCTAAAATATAGATTGAATCCAGGTTTAACTCACTGTTTGGGTGTGGTGCGCATTACTACGTGTTCCAACACGGAAAACGCCCAGTATATGGCCAACAAGTAGGGGAAAAATGCGAACGTATGAGCCAGATGATGGCCAATACCAGACCTAACCCTGACCTAACCGGTGTTATCCTCTAAAATATAGATTGAATCTAAGATAAACTCACTGTTTCAGTGTGGTACAACATTAGTGCGTGATGCAAACCAGAAAACGCCCAGGTTCTGGCCAACAAGTATGCGAATAATGCGAAACTATGAGCCATATGATGGCAAATACCAGACCTAACGCTGACCTAGCCGGTGTTATCCTCCAAAATATAGATTGAATCCAGGTTTAACTCACTGTTTGGGTGTGGTGCGCACTACTACGTGTTCCAACCCAGAAAACGCCCAGTATCTGGCCAAGAAGTAGGTGAAAAATGCGAAAGTATGAGCCAGATGATGGCAAATACCAGACCTGACCCTGTCCTAACCGGTGTTATCCTCTAAAATATGCATTGAATCCGGGTTTAACTCACAGTTTCAGTGCGGTAACACACTACTCCATGATCCAAACCAGAAAACGCCCAGGATCTGGCCAACAAGTATGCGAAAAATGCGAAAGTATGAGCCAGATGGTGGCAAATACCAGACCTGACCCTGACCTAACCGGTGTTATCCTCTAAAATATAGATTGAATCCAGGTTTGACTCACTGTTTCAGAGTGGTTCTACATCACTACGAGATCGAAACCAGAAAACGCCCAGGATCTGGCCAACAAGTATGCGAAAAATGCGAAAGCATGAGCCAGATGATGACAAATACCAGACCTAACCCAAACCTAACCGGTGTTACCCTCTAATATATAGATCGAATCCAGGATTACTTCACTGTTTCAATGCGGTACCACACTACTACCTCATCCAACCCAGAAAACGCTGAGGATCTGGCCAACAAGTATGCGAAAAATGCGAAAATATGAGCCGGATTATGGCAAATACCAGACCTGACCCTGTCATAACCGGTGTAACCCTCTAAAATATAGATTTTATCCAGGTTCAACTCACTGTTGCAGTGTGGAACCACAATACTGCGTGATCCAAACCAGAAAACGCTCAGGATCTGGCTAACAAGTATGCGAAAAATGAGAAAATATGAGCCGGATTATGGCAAATACCAGACCTGACCCTGACATAACCGGTGTTATCCTCTAAAATATAGTTTGAATCCAGGTTTAACTCACTGTTGCAGTGTGGAACCACATTACTACGTGATCCAATCCAGAGAACGCCTAGGATCTGGCCAACAAGTATGCGAAAAATGCGAAAGTATGAGCCAGATGATGGCAAATACCAGACCTAACCCTGACCTAACCGGTGTCATCATCTAAAATATAGATTGAATCCAGGATTAACTCACTGTTGCAGTGTGGTACCACATTACTGTGTGATCCAAACCAGAAAACGCCCAGGGTCTGGCCAACAAGTATGCGAAAAATGCGAATGTGTGAGCCAGATGATGGCAAATACCAGACCTAACCCTGACCTAACCGGTGTTATCCTCTAAAATATAGATTGAATCCAGGATCACCTCAGTGTTTCAGTGTGGTACCACATTACTACGTTTTCCAAACCACAAAACGCCCAGGATCTGCCCATCAAGTATGCGAAAAATGCCAAAGCATGAGCCAGATGATGGCAAATACCAGACCTAACCCTGACCTAACCGGTGTTATCCTGTAAAGTATAGATTGAATCCTGGTTTAACTCACTGTTGCAGTGCGGCACCACACTACTACCTGATCCAACCCATAAAACGCCCATGATCTGGCCATCAAGTATGCGAAAAATGCGAAAGCATTGGCCAGGTGAAGGCAAATACCAGACCTAAGCCAAACCTAACCGGTTTTACCCCCTAATATATAGATCGAAGCCATGATTGCTTCACTGTTTCAGTGCGGTACCACACTACTACCTGATCCAACCCAGAAAACGCGCAGGATCTGGGCAACAAGTATGCGAAAAATGCGAAAGTATGAGCCAGATGATGCCAAATACCAGACCTAACCCTGACCTAACCGGTGTTATCCTCTGAAATATAGATTGAATCCAGGTTTAACTCACTGTTTGGGTGTGGTGCGCATTACTACGTGTTCCAACCCAGAAAACGCCCAGTATCTGGCCAAGAAGTAGGTGAAAAATGCGTAAGTATGAGCCAGATGGTGGCAAATACCAGAACTAACCCTGACCTAACCGGTGTTATCCTCTAAAATATAGATTGAATCCAGGTTTAACCCACCGATTGGGTGTGGTGCGCATTACTACGTGTTCCAACACAGAAAACGCCCAGGATCTGGCCAACAAGTAGGTGAAAAATGCGAAAGTATGAGCCAGATGATGGCCAATACCAGACCTAACCCTGACCTAACCGGTGCTATCCTCTAAAATATAGATTGAATCTAAGATAAACTCACTGTTTCAGTGTGGTACAACATTACTGCGTGATGCAAACCAGAAAACGCCCAGGTTCTGGTCAAAAAGTATGCGAAAAATGCGAAAGCATGAGCCAGATGATGGCAAATACCAGACCTAAGCCAAACCTAACCGGTGTTACCCTCTAAAATATAGATTGTATCCAGGTTTACCTGTCTGTTCCAGTGTGGAACCACATTACTACGTGATCCAAACCAGAAAACGCCCAGGATCTGGCAAATAAGTATGCGAATAATGCGAAAGTATGAGCCAGATGATGGCAAATACCAGACCTAACCCAAACCTAACCGGTGTTACCCCCTAATATATAGATCGAATCCAGGATTGCTTCACTGTTTCAGTGCGGTAACACACTACTACCTGATCCAACCAAGAAAGCGCCCAGAATCTGGGCAACAAGTATGCGAAAAATGCGAAAGTATGAGCCAGCTGATGCCAAATACCAGACCTAACCCTGACCTAACCGGTGTTATCCTCTGAAATATAGATTGAATCCAGGTTTAACTCACTGTTTGGGTGTGGTGCGCATTACTACGTGTTCCAACCCAGAAAACCCCCAGTATCTGGCCAAGAAGTAGGTGAAAAATGCGTAAGTATGAGCCAGATGATGGCAAATACCAGACGTGACCTTGACCTATCCGGTGTTATCCACTAATATATAGATCGAATCCGGTATCCACTCACTGTTTCAGTGTGGTACCACATTACTGCGTGATCCAAACCAGAAAACGCCCAGGATCAGGCCAACAAGTTTGCGAAAAATGCGAAAGCATGAGCCAGATGATGGCAAATACCAGACTTGACCCTGACATAACCGGTGTTACCCTCTAAAATATAGATTTTATCCAGGTTTAACTCACTGTTGCAGTGTGGAACCACAATACTACGTGATCCAAACCAGAAAACGCTCAGGATCTGGCCAACAAGTATGCGAAAAATGCGAAAGTATGAGCCAGATGATGGCAAATACCAGACATAACCCTGACCTAACCGGTGTTATCATCTAAAATATAGATTGAATCCGGGTTTAACTCACTGATGCAGTGTGGTACCACACTACTACGCGACCCAAACCAGAAAACGCCCAGGATCTGGCCAACAAGTATGCAAAAAATGCGAAAGTATGAGCCAGATGATGGCAAATGCCAGACCTAACCCTGACCTAACCGGTGTTATCCTCTAGAATATGGATTGAATCCAGGTTTAACTCACAGTTTCAGTGCGGTACCACACTACTCCGTGATCCAAACCAGAAAACGCCCAGGATCTGGCCAACAAGTATGCGAAAAATGCGAAAGTATGAGCCAGATGATGGCAAATACCAGACATAACCCTGACCTAACCGGTGTTATCATCTAAAATATAGATTGAATCCAGGTTTAACTCACAGTTTCAGTGCGGTACCACACTACTCCGTGATCCAAACCAGAAAACGCCCAGGATCTGGCCAACAAGTATGCGAAAAGTGCGAAAGTATGAGCCAGATGATGGCAAATACCAGACCTGACCCTGACCTAACCGGTGTTAGCCACTAATATATAGATCGAATCCGGTATCCACTCACTGTTGCAGTGTGGAACCACAATACTACGTGATCCAAACCAGAAAACGCTCAGGATCTGACCAACAAGTATGCGAAAAATGCGAAAATATGAGCCGGATTATGGCAAATACCAGACCTGACCCTGACATAATCGGTGTTATCCTCTAAAATATAGATTGAATCCTGGTTTAACTCACTGTTGCAGTGTGGGACCACATTACTACGTGATCCAAACCAGGAAACGCCCAGGATCTGCCCGTCAAGTATGCGAAAAATGCCAAAGCATGAGCCAGATGATGGCAAATACCAGACCTAACCCTGACCTAACCGGTGTTATCCTCTAAAGTATAGATTGAATCCAGGTTTAACTCACTATTGCCGTGCGGTACCACACTACTACCTGATGCAACCCAGAAAACGCCCAGGATCTGGCCAACAAGTATGCGAAAAATGCGAAAGTATGAGCCAGATGATGGCAAATACCAGACATAACCCTGACCTAACCGGTGTTATCATCTAAAATATAGATTGAATCCGGGTTTAACTCACTGTTGCAGTGTGGTACCACACTACTACCTGATTCAACCCAGAAATCGCCCAGGATCTGGCCAACAAGTATGCAAAAAATGCGAAAGTATGAGCCAGATGATGGCAAATACCAGACCTAACCCTGACCTAACCGGTGTTATCCTCTAGAATATGGATTGAATCCAGGTTTAACTCACAGTTTCAGTGCGGTACCACACTACTCCGTGATCCAAACCAGAAAACGCCCAGGATCTGGCCAACAAGTATGCGAAAAATGCGAAAGTATGAGCCAGATGATGGCAAATACCAGACATAACCCTGACCAAACCGGTGTTATCATCTAAAATATAGATTGAATCCAGGTTTAACTCACTGTTGCAGTGTGGTACCACACTACTACGCGACCCAAACCAGAAAACGCCCAGGATCTGGCCAACAAGTATGCGAAAAATGCGAAAGTATGAGCCAGATGATGGCAAATAACAGACATAACCCTGACCAAACCGGTGTTATCATCTAAAATATAGATTGAATCCAGGTTTAACTCACTGTTGCAGTGTGGTACCACACTACTACGCGACCCAAACCAGAAAACGCCCAGGATCTGGCCAACAAGTATGCGAAAAATGCGAACGTATGAGCCAGATGATGGCAAATACCAGACCTAACCCTGACCTAACGGGTGTGATCCTCTAAAATATGGATTGAATCCAGGTTTAACTCACTGTTGCAGTGCGGTACCACACTACTACCTGATCCGACCCAGAAGACGCCCAGGATCTGGCCAACAAGTATGCGAAAAATGCGAAAGTATGAGCCAGATGATGGCTAATACCAGACCTAACCCAAACGTAACCGGTGTTGCCCTCTAATATATAGATCGAATCCGGTATCCACTCACTGTTTCAGTGTGGTACCACATTACTGCGTGATCCAAACCAGAAAACGCCCAGGATCAGGCCAACAAGTTTGCGAAAAATGCGAAAGCATGAGCCAGATGATGGCAAATACCAGACCTGACCCTGACATAACCGGTGTTACCCTCTAAAATATAGATTTTATCCAGGTTTAACTCACTGTTGCAGTGTGGAACCACAATACTACGTGATCCAAACCAGAAAACGCTCAGGATCTGGCCAACAAGTATGCGAAAAATGCGAAAATATAAGCCGGATTATGGCAAATACCAGACATAACCCTGACCTAACCGGTGTTATCATCTAAAATATAGATTGAATCCAGGTTTAACTCACTGTTGCAGTGTGGTACCACACTACTATGCAACCCAAACCAGAAAACGCCCGGATCTGGCCAACAAGTATGCAAAAAATGCGAAAGTATGAGCCAGATGATGGCAAATTCCAGACCTAACCCTGACCTAACCGGTGTTATCCTCTAGAATATGGATTGAATCCAGGTTTAACTCACAGTTTCAGTGCGGTACCACACTACTCCGTGATCCAAACCAGAAAACGCCCAGGATCTGGCCAACAAGTATGCGAAAAATGCGAAAGTATGAGCCAGATGATGGCAAATACCAGACATAACCCTGACCTAACCGGTGTTATCATCTAAAATATAGATTGAATCCAGGTTTAACTCACTGTTGCAGTGTGGTACCACACTACTACGCGACCCAAACCAGAAAACGCCCAGGATCTGGCCAACAAGTATGCGAAAAATGCGAAAGTATGAGCCAGATGATGGCAAATACCAGACCTAACCCTGACCTAACCGGTGTTATCATCTAAAATATAGATTGAATCCAGGTTTAACTCACTGTTGCAGTGTGGTACCACATTACTGCGTGATCCAAACCAGAAAACGCCCAGGGTCTGGCCAACAAGTATGCGAAAAATGCGAAAGTATGAGCCAGATGATGGCAAATACCAGACCTAACCCTGACCTAACCGGTGTTATCCTCTAAAATATAGATCGAATCCAGGATCAGCTCACTGTTTCAGTGTGGTACCACATTACTACGTTTTCCAAACCAGAAAACGCCCAGGATCTGCCCATCAAGTATGCGAAAGATGCCAAAGCATGAGCCAGATGATGGCAAATACCAGATCTAACCCTGACCTAACCGGTGTTATCCTCTAAAGTATAGATTGAATCCTGGTTTAACTCACTGTTGCAGTGCGGTAGCACACTACTACGCGACCCAAACCAGAAAACGCCCAGGATCTGGCCAACATGTATGCGAAAAATGCGAAAGTATGAGCCAGATGATGGCAAATACCAGACCTAACCCAGGCCTAACCGATGTTATCCTCTAAAATATAGATTGAATCCAGGATTAACTCACTGTTTCAGTGCGGTACCACATTACTGCGTGATCCAAACCAGAAAACGCCCACGACCTGGCCAACAAGTATGCGAAAAACGCGAAAGTATGAGCCAGATGGTGGCAAATACCAGACCTAACCCTGACCTAACCGGTGTTATCCTGTAAAATATAGATGGAATCCAGGTTTAACTCACAGTTTCTGTGCGGTACCACACTACTCCGTGATCCAAACCAGAAAACGCCCAGGATCTGGCCAACAAGTATGCGAATAATGCGAAACTATGAGCCATATGATGGCAAATACCAGACCTAACGCTGACCTAGCCGGTGTTATCCTCCAAAATATAGATTGAATCCAGGTTTAACTCACTGTTTGGGTGTGGTGCGCACTACTACGTGTTCCAACCCAGAAAACGCCCAGTATCTGGCCAAGAGGTAGGTGAAAAATGCGAAAGTATGAGCCAGATGATGGCAAATACCAGACCTGACCCTGTCCTAACCGGTGTTATCCTCTAAAATATGCATTGAATCCGGGTTTAACTCACAGTTTCAGTGCGGTAACACACTACTCCATGATCCAAACCAGAAAACGCCCAGGATCTGGCCAACAAGTATGCGAAAAATGCGAAAGTATGAGCCAGATGGTGGCAAATACCAGACCTGACCCTGACCTAACCGGTGTTATCCTCTAAAATATAGATTGAATCCAGGTTTGACTCACTGTTTCAGAGTGGTTCTACATCACTACGAGATCGAAACCAGAAAACGCCCAGGATCTGGCCAACAAGTATGCGAAAAATGCGAAAGCATGAGCCAGATGATGACAAATACCAGACCTAACCCAAACCTAACCGGTGTTACCCTCTAATATATAGATCGAATCCAGGATTACTTCACTGTTTCAATGCGGTACCACACTACTACCTCATCCAACCCAGAAAACGCTGAGGATCTGGCCAACAAGTATGCGAAAAATGCGAAAATATGAGCCGGATTATGGCAAATACCAGACCTGACCCTGTCATAACCGGTGTAACCCTCTAAAATATAGATTTTATCCAGGTTCAACTCACTGTTGCAGTGTGGAACCACAATACTGCGTGATCCAAACCAGAAAACGCTCAGGATCTGGCTAACAAGTATGCGAAAAATGCGAAAATATGAGCCGGATTATGGCAAATACCAGACCTGACCCTGACATAACCGGTGTTATCCTCTAAAATATAGTTTGAATCCAGGTTTAACTCACTGTTGCACTGTGGAACCACATTACTACGTGATCCAATCCAGAAAACGCCTAGGATCTGGCCAACAAGTATGCGAAAAATGCGAAAGTATGAGCCAGATGATGGCAAATACCAGACCTAACCCTGACCTAACCGGTGTCATCATCTAAAATATAGATTGAATCCAGGATTAACTCACTGTTGCAGTGTGGTACCACATTACTGTGTGATCCAAACCAGAAAACGCCCAGGGTCTGGCCAACAAGTATGCGAAAAATGCGAATGTGTGAGCCAGATGATGGCAAATACCAGACCTAACCCTGACCTAACCGGTGTTATCCTCTAAAATATAGATTGAATCCAGGATCACCTCAGTGTTTCAGTGTGGTACCACATTACTACGTTTTCCAAACCAGAAAACGCCCAGGATCTGCCCATCAAGTATGCGAAAAATGCCAAAGCATGAGCCAGATGATGGCAAATACCAGACCTAACCCTGACCTAACCGGTGTTATCCTCTAAAGTATAGATTGAATCCTGGTTTAACTCACTGTTGCAGTGCGGCACCACACTACTACCTGATCCAACCCATAAAACGCCCATGATCTGGCCATCAAGTATGCGAAAAATGCGAAAGCATTGGCCAGGTGAAGGCAAATACCAGACCTAAGCCAAACCTAACCGGTTTTACCCCCTAATATATAGATCGAATCCATGATTGCTTCACTGTTTCAGTGCGGTACCACACTACTACCTGATCCAACCCAGAAAACGCGCAGGATCTGGGCAACAAGTATGCGAAAAATGCGAAAGTATGAGCCAGATGATGCCAAATACCAGACCTAACCCTGACCTAACCGGTGTTATCCTCTGAAATATAGATTGAATCCAGGTTTAACTCACTGTTTGGGTGTGGTGCGCATTACTACGTGTTCCAACCCAGAAAACGCCCAGTATCTGGCCAAGAAGTAGGTGAAAAATGCGTAAGTATGAGCCAGATGGTGGCAAATACCAGAACTAACCCTGACCTAACCGGTGTTATCCTCTAAAATATAGATTGAATCCAGGTTTAACCCACCGATTGGGTGTGGTGCGCATTACTACGTGTTCCAACACAGAAAACGCCCAGGATCTGGCCAACAAGTAGGTGAAAAATGCGAAAGTATGAGCCAGATGATGGCCAATACCAGACCTAACCCTGACCTAACCGGTGCTATCCTCTAAAATATAGATTGAATCTAAGATAAACTCACTGTTTCAGTGTGGTACAACATTACTGCGTGATGCAAACCAGAAAACGCCCAGGTTCTGGTCAAAAAGTATGCGAAAAATGCGAAAGCATGAGCCAGATGATGGCAAATACCAGACCTAAGCCAAACCTAACCGGTGTTACCCTCTAAAATATAGATTGTATCCAGGTTTACCTGTCTGTTCCAGTGTGGAACCACATTACTACGTGATCCAAACCAGAAAACGCCCAGGATCTGGCAAATAAGTATGCGAATAATGCGAAAGTATGAGCCAGATGATGGCAAATACCAGACCTAACCCAAACCTAACCGGTGTTACCCCCTAATATATAGATCGAATCCAGGATTGCTTCACTGTTTCAGTGCGGTAACACACTACTACCTGATCCAACCAAGAAAGCGCCCAGAATCTGGGCAACAAGTATGCGAAAAATGCGAAAGTATGAGCCAGCTGATGCCAAATACCAGACCTAACCCTGACCTAACCGGTGTTATCCTCTGAAATATAGATTGAATCCAGGTTTAACTCACTGTTTGGGTGTGGTGCGCATTACTACGTGTTCCAACCCAGAAAACGCCCAGTATCTGGCCAAGAAGTAGGTGAAAAATGCGTAAGTATGAGCCAGATGATGGCAAATACCAGACGTGACCTTGACCTATCCGGTGTTATCCACTAATATATAGATCGAATCCGGTATCCACTCACTGTTTCAGTGTGGTACCACATTACTGCGTGATCCAAACCAGAAAACGCCCAGGATCAGGCCAACAAGTTTGCGAAAAATGCGAAAGCATGAGCCAGATGATGGCAAATACCAGACTTGACCCTGACATAACCGGTGTTACCCTCTAAAATATAGATTTTATCCAGGTTTAACTCACTGTTGCAGTGTGGAACCACAATACTACGTGATCCAAACCAGAAAACGCTCAGGATCTGGCCAACAAGTATGCGAAAAATGCGAAAGTATGAGCCAGATGATGGCAAATACCAGACATAACCCTGACCTAACCGGTGTTATCATCTAAAATATAGATTGAATCCGGGTTTAACTCACTGATGCAGTGTGGTACCACACTACTACGCGACCCAAACCAGAAAACGCCCAGGATCTGGCCAACAAGTATGCAAAAAATGCGAAAGTATGAGCCAGATGATGGCAAATGCCAGACCTAACCCTGACCTAACCGGTGTTATCCTCTAGAATATGGATTGAATCCAGGTTTAACTCACAGTTTCAGTGCGGTACCACACTACTCCGTGATCCAAACCAGAAAACGCCCAGGATCTGGCCAACAAGTATGCGAAAAATGCGAAAGTATGAGCCAGATGATGGCAAATACCAGACATAACCCTGACCTAACCGGTGTTATCATCTAAAATATAGATTGAATCCAGGTTTAACTCACAGTTTCAGTGCGGTACCACACTACTCCGTGATCCAAACCAGAAAACGCCCAGGATCTGGCCAACAAGTATGCGAAAAATGCGAAAGTATGAGCCAGATGATGGCAAATACCAGACATAACCCTGACCTAACCGGTGTTATCATCTAAAATATAGATTTTATCCAGGTTTAACTCACTGTTGCAGTGTGGAACCACAATACTACGTGATCCAAACCAGAAAACGCCCAGGATCTGGCCAACAAGTATGCGAAAAATGCGAAAGTATGAGCCAGATGATGGCAAATACCAGACCTAACCCTGACCTAGCCGGTGTTATCCTCCAAAATATAGATTGAATCCAGGTTTAACTCACTGTTTGGGTGTGGTGCGCATTTCTACGTGTTCCAACCCAGAAAACGCCCAGTATCTGGCCAAGAAGTAGGTGAAAAATGCGAAAGTATGAGCCAGATGGTGGCAAATACCAGACCTAACCCTGACCTAACCGGTGTTATCCTCTAAAATATAGATTGAAACCAGGTTTAACTCACTGTTTGGGTGTGGTGCGCATTACTACGTGTTCCAACCCAGAAAACGCCCAGTATCTGGCCAAGAAGTAGGTGAAAAATGCGAAAGTATGAGCCAGATGGTGGCAAATACCAGACCTAACCCTGACCTAACCGGTGTTATCCTCTAAAATATAGATTGAATCTAAGATAAACTCACTGTTTCAGTGTGGTACAACATTACTGCGTGATGCAATCCAGAAAACGCCCAGGTTCTGGCGAAAAAGTATGCGAATAATGCGAAAGCATGAGCCAGATGATGGCAAATACCAGACCTAAGCCAAACCTAACCGGTGTTACCCTCTAAAATATAGATTGTACCCAGGTTTACCACTCTGTTGCAGTGTGGAACCACATTACTACGTGATCCAAACCAGAAAACGCCCAGGATCTGGCAAATAAGTATGCGAATAATGCGAAAGTATGAGCCGGATGATGGCAAATACCAGACCTAACCCTGACCAAACCGATGTTATCCTCTAAAATATAGATTGAATCCAGGATTAACTCACTGTTTCAGTGTGGTACCATATTACTACGTGTTCCAAACCAGAAAATGCCCAGGACCTGGCCATCAACTATGCGAAAAATGCCAAAGCATGAGCCAGATGATGGCAAATACCAGACCTAACCCTGACCTAACCGATGTTATCCTCTAAAGTATAGACTGAACCCAGGTTTAACTCACTGTTGCAGTGCGGTACCACACTACTACCTGATCCAACCCAGAAAACGCCCAGGATCTGGCCTACAAGTATGCGAAAAATGCGAACGTATGAGCCAGATGATGGCAAATACCAGACCTAACCCTGACCTAACCGGTGTTATCCTCTAAAATATAGATTGAATCCAGGTTTAACTCACTGTAGCAGTGTGGTTCCACATTACTACGTGACCCCAACCCAGAAAACGCCCAGGATCTGGCCAATAAGTATGCGAGTAATGCGAAACTATGAGCCAGATGATGGCAAATACCAGACCTAACCCTGACCTAGCCGGTGTTATCCTCCAAAATATAGATTGAATCCAGGTTTAACTGACTGTTTGGGTGTGGTGGGCATTACTACGTGTTCCAACCCTGAAAACGCCCAGTATCTGGCCAAGAAGTAGGTGAAAAATGCGAAAGTATGAGCCAGATGGTGGCAAATACCAGACCTAACCCTGACCTAACCGGTGTTATCCTCTAAAATATAGATTGAATCCAGGTTTAACTCACTGTTTGGGTGTGGTGCGCATTACTACGTGTTCCAACCCAGAAAACGCCCAGTATCTGGCCAACAAGTAGGTGAAAAATGCGAAAGTATGAGCCAGATGATGGCCAATACCAGACCTAACCCTGACCAAGCCGGTGTTATCCTCTAAAATATAGATTGAATCTAAGATAAACTCACTGTTTCAGTGTAGTACAACATTACTGCGTGATGCAAACCAGAAAACGCCCAGGTTCTGGCCAAAAAGTATGCGAATAATGCGAAAGCATGAGCCAGATGATGGCAAATACCAGACCTAAGCCAAACCTAACCGTTGTTCCCCTCTAAAATATAGATTGTACCCAGGTTTACCACTCTGTTGCAGTGTGGAGCCACATTACTACGTGATCCAAACCAGAAAACGCCCAGGATCTGGCAAATAAGTATGCGAATAATGCGAAAGTATGAGCCAGATGATGGCAAATACCAGACCTAACCCTGACCTAACCGGTGTTATCCTCTAAAATATAGATTGAATCCAGGTTTAACTCACTCTTGCAGTGCGGTACCACACTACTACATGATTCAACCCAGAAAACGCCCAGGATCTGGCCAACAAGTATGCGAAAAATGCGAAAGTATGAGCCAGATGATGGCAAATACCAGACCTAACCCTGACCTAACCGGTGTTATCCTCTAAAATATAGATTGAATCCAGGTTTAACTCACTGTTGCAGTGTGGTACCACACTACTACCTGATCCAACCCAGAAAACGCTCACGATCTGGCCAACAGGTATGCGAAAAATGCGAAAGTATAAGCCAGATGATGGCAAATGCCAGACCTAACCCTAACCTAACCGGTGTTATCCTCCAAAATATGGATTGACTCCAGGTTTAACTCACAGTTTCAGTGCGGTACCACACTACTACCTGATCCAACCCAGAAAACGCCCAGGATCTGGGCAACAAGTATGCGAAAAATGCGAAAGTATGAGCCAGATGATAGCTAATACCAGACCTAACCCAAACGTAACCGGTGTTGCCCTCTAATATATAGATCGAATCCAGGATTAGCTCACTGTTTCAGTGTGGTACCACATTACTACGTGATCCAAACCAGAAAACGCCCAGGATCTGGCCAACAAGTATGCGAAAAATGCGAAAGCATGAGCCAGATGATGGCAAATACCAGACATAACCCTGACCTAGACGGTGTTATCCTCTAAAATATAGATTGAATCCAGGTTTACCTCTCTGTTGCAGTGTGGAACCACATTACTACGTGATCCAAACCAGAAAACGCCCAGGATCTGGCAAATAAGTATGCGAATAATGCGAAAGTATGAGCCAGATGATGGCAAATACCAGACCTAACCCAAACCTAACCGGTGTTATCATCTAAAATATAGATTGAATCCAGATTTAACTCGCTCTTGCACTCAGGTACCACACTACTACCTGATTCAACCCAGAAATCGCCCAGGATCTGGCCAACAAGTATGCGAAAAATGCGAAAGTATGAGCCAGATGATGGCAAATACCAGACCTAACCCTGACCTAACCGGTGTTATCCTCTAAAATATAGATCGAATCCAGGACCAACTCACTGTTTTAGTGTGGTACCACATTACTACGTTTTCCAAACCAGAAAACGCCCAGGATCTGCCCATCAAGTATGCGAAAAATGCCAAAGCATGAGCCAGATGATGGCAAATACCAGACCTAACCCTGACCTAACCCGTGTTATCCTCTAAAGTATAGATTGAATCCAGGTTTAACTCACTATTGCAGTGCGGTACCACACTACTACCTGATGCAACCCAGAAAACGCCCAGGATCTGGCCATCAAGTATGCGAAAAATGCGAAAGCATAAGCCAGATGAAGGCAAATACCACACCTAACCCTGACCTAACCAGTGTTAGCCTCTAAAATATAGATTGAATCCAGGTTTAACTCACTCTTGCAGTGCGGTACCACACTACTACCTGATTCAACCCAGAAATCGCCCAGGATCTGGCCAACAAGTATGCGAAATTGCGTAAGTATGAGCCAGATGATGGCAAATACCAGACATAACCCAAACGTAACCGGTGTTGCCCTCTAATATATAGATCGAATCCAGGATTAGCTCACTGTTTCAGTGTGGTACCACATTACTACGTGATCCAAACCAGAAAACGCCCAGGATCTGGCCAACAAGTATGCGAAAAATGCGAAAGCATGAGCCAGATGATGGCAAATACCAGACATAACCCTGACGTAGACGGTGTTATCCTCTAAAATATAGATTGTATCCATGTTTAACTCACTGATGCAGTGTGGAACCACATTACTACGTGATCCAAACCAGTGAACGCCCAGGATCTGGCCAATAAGTATGCGAAAAATGCGAAAGTATGAGCCGGATGATGGCAAATACCCGACCTAACCCTGACCTAACCGGTGTTATCCTCTGAAATATAGATTGAATCCAGGTTTGACTCACTGTTTCAGAGTGGTTCTACATTACTACGTGATCCAAACCAGAAAACGCCCAGGATCTGGCCATCAAGTATGCGAAAAATGCGAAAGCATAAGCCAGATGAAGGCAAATACCACACCTAACCCTGACCTAACCGGTGTTAGCCTCTAAAATATGGATTGACTCCAGGTTTAACTCACAGTTTCAGTGCGGTACCACACTACTCCGTGATCCAAACCAGAAAACGCCCAGGATCTGGCCATCAAGTATGCGAAAAATGCGAAAGCATTGGCCAGGTGAAGGCAAATACCAGACCTAACCCTAACCTAACCGGTGTTACCCCCTAATATATAAATCGAATCCAGGTTTACCTCTCTGTTGCAGTGTGGCACCACATTACTACGTGATCCAAACCAGAAAACGCCCAGGATCTGGCAAATAAGTATGCGAATAATGCGAAAGTATGAACCAGATGATGGCAAATACCAGACCTAACCCAAACCTAACCGGTGTTACCCCCTAATATATAAATCGAATCCAGGATTGCTTCACCGTTTCAGTGCGGTACCACACTACTACCTGATCCAACCCAGAAAACGCCCAGGATCTGGGCAACAAGTATGCGAAAAATGCGAAAGTATGAGCCAGATGATAGCTAATACCAGACCTAACCCAAACGTAACCGGTGTTGCCCTCTAATATATAGATCGAATCCAGGATTAGCTCACTGTTTCAGTGTGGTACCACATTACTACGTGATCCAAACCAGAAAACGCCCAGGATCTGGCCAACAAGTATGCGAAAAATGCGAAAGCATGAGCCAGATGATGGCAAATACCAGACATAACCCTGACCTAGACGGTGTTATCCTCTAAAATATAGATTGAATCCAGGTTTACCTCTCTGTTGCAGTGTGGAACCACATTACTACGTGATCCAAACCAGAAAACGCCCAGGATCTGGCAAATAAGTATGCGAATAATGCGAAAGTATGAGCCAGATGATGGCAAATACCAGACCTAACCCAAACCTAACCGGTGTTACCCCCTAATATATAAATCGAATCCAGATTTAACTCGCTCTTGCACTCAGGTACCACACTACTACCTGATGCAACCCAGAAATCGCCCAGGATCTGGCCAACAAGTATGCGAAAAATGCGAAAGTATGAGCCAGATGATGGCAAATACCAGACCTAACCCTGACCTAACCGGTGTTATCCTCTAAAATATAGATCGAATCCAGGACCAACTCACTGTTTTAGTGTGGTACCACATTACTACGTTTTCCAAACCAGAAAACGCCCAGGATCTGCCCATCAAGTATGCGAAAAATGCCAAAGCATGAGCCAGATGATGGCAAATACCAGACCTAACCCTGACCTAACCCGTGTTATCCTCTAAAGTATAGATTGAATCCAGGTTTAACTCACTGTTTCAGTGTGGTACCACATTACTACGTGATCCAAACCAGAAAACGCCCAGGATCTGGCCAACAAGTATGCGAAAAATGCGAAAGCATGAGCCAGATGATGGCAAATACCAAACATAACCCTGACGTAGACGGTGTTATCCTCTAAAATATAGATTGTATCCATGTTTAACTCACTGATGCAGTGTGGAACCACATTACTACGTGATCCAAACCAGTGAACGCCCAGGATCTGGCCAATAAGTATGCGAAAAATGCGAAAGTATGAGCCGGATGATGGCAAATACCCGACCTAACCCTGACCTAACCGGTGTTATCCTCTGAAATATAGATTGAATCCAGGTTTGACTCACTGTTTCAGAGTGGTTCTACATTACTACGTGATCCAAACCAGAAAACGCCCAGGATCTGGCCATCAAGTATGCGAAAAATGCGAAAGCATAAGCCAGATGAAGGCAAATACCACACCTAACCCTGACCTAACCGGTGTTAGCCTCTAAAATATGGATTGACTCCAGGTTTAACTCACAGTTTCAGTGCGGTACCACACTACTCCGTGATCCAAACCAGAAAACGCCCAGGATCTGGCCATCAAGTATGCGAAAAATGCGAAAGCATTGGCCAGGTGAAGGCAAATACCAGACCTAACCCTAACCTAACCGGTGTTACCCCCTAATATATAAATCGAATCCAGGTTTACCTCTCTGTTGCAGTGTGGCACCACATTACTACGTGATCCAAACCAGAAAACGCCCAGGATCTGGCAAATAAGTATGCGAATAATGCGAAAGTATGAACCAGATGATGGCAAATACCAGACCTAACCCAAACCTAACCGGTGTTACCCCCTAATATATAAATCGAATCCAGGATTGCTTCACCGTTTCAGTGCGGTACCACACTACTACCTGATCCAACCCAGAAAACGCCCAGGATCTGGGCAACAAGTATGCGAAAAATGCGAAAGTATGAGCCAGATGATAGCTAATACCAGACCTAACCCAAACGTAACCGGTGTTGCCCTCTAATATATAGATCGAATCCAGGATTAGCTCACTGTTTCAGTGTGGTACCACATTACTACGTGATCCAAACCAGAAAACGCCCAGGATCTGGCCAACAAGTATGCGAAAAATGCGAAAGCATGAGCCAGATGATGGCAAATACCAGACATAACCCTGACCTAGACGGTGTTATCCTCTAAAATATAGATTGAATCCAGGTTTACCTCTCTGTTGCAGTGTGGAACCACATTACTACGTGATCCAAACCAGAAAACGCCCAGGATCTGGCAAATAAGTATGCGAATAATGCGAAAGTATGAGCCAGATGATGGCAAATACCAGACCTAACCCAAACCTAACCGGTGTTATCATCTAAAATATAGATTGAATCCAGATTTAACTCGCTCTTGCACTCAGGTACCACACTACTACCTGATTCAACCCAGAAATCGCCCAGGATCTGGCCAACAAGTATGCGAAAAATGCGAAAGTATGAGCCAGATGATGGCAAATACCAGACCTAACCCTGACCTAACCGGTGTTATCCTCTAAAATATAGATCGAATCCAGGACCAACTCACTGTTTTAGTGTGGTACCACATTACTACGTTTTCCAAACCAGAAAACGCCCAGGATCTGCCCATCAAGTATGCGAAAAATGCCAAAGCATGAGCCAGATGATGGCAAATACCAGACCTAACCCTGACCTAACCCGTGTTATCCTCTAAAGTATAGATTGAATCCAGGTTTAACTCACTGTTTCAGTGTGGTACCACATTACTACGTGATCCAAACCAGAAAACGCCCAGGATCTGGCCAACAAGTATGCGAAAAATGCGAAAGCATGAGCCAGATGATGGCAAATACCAAACATAACCCTGACGTAGACGGTGTTATCCTCTAAAATATAGATTGTATCCATGTTTAACTCACTGATGCAGTGTGGAACCACATTACTACGTGATCCAAACCAGTGAACGCCCAGGATCTGGCCAATAAGTATGCGAAAAATGCGAAAGTATGAGCCGGATGATGGCAAATACCCGACCTAACCCTGACCTAACCGGTGTTATCCTCTGAAATATAGATTGAATCCAGGTTTGACTCACTGTTTCAGAGTGGTTCTACATTACTACGTGATCCAAACCAGAAAACGCCCAGGATCTGGCCATCAAGTATGCGAAAAATGCGAAAGCATAAGCCAGATGAAGGCAAATATCACACCTAACCCTGACATAACCGGTGTTAGCCTCTAAAATATAGATTGAATCCAGGTTTAACTCACTGTTGCAGTGCGGTACCACACTACTACCTGATCCAACCCAGAAAACGCCCAGGATCTGGCCAACAAGTATGCGAAAAATGCGAAAGTATGAGCCAGATGATGGCAAATACCAGACCTAACCCTGACCTAACCGGTGTTATCCTCTAAAATATAGATTGAATCCAGGTTTATCTCACTGTTTGGGTGTGGTGCGCATTACTACGTGTTCCAACCCAGAAAACGCTAAGTATCTGGCCAACAAGTAGGTGAAAAATGCGAAAGTATGAGCCAGATGATGGCAAATACCAGACCTAACCCTGACCTAACCGGTGTTATCCTCTAAAATATAGATTGAATCCAGGTTTAACTCACTCTTGCACTCAGGTACCACACTACTACCTGATTCAACCCAGAAATCGCCCAGGATCTGGCCAACAAGTATGCGAAAAATGCGAAAGTATGAGCCAGATGATGGCAAATACCAGACCTAACCCAGACCTAACCGGTGTTATCCTCTAGAATATGGATTGAATCCAGGTTTAACTCACAGTTTCAGTGCGGTACCACACTACTCCGTGATCCAAACCAGAAAACGCCCAGGATCTGGCCAACAAGTATGCGAAAAATGCGAAAGTATGAGCCAGATGATGGCAAATACCAGACCTAACCTGACCTAACCGGTGCTATCCTCTAAAATATAGATTGAATCCAGGTTTAACTCACTGTTGCAGTGTGGTACCACACTACTACCTGATCCAACCCAGAAAACGCTCACGATCTGGCCAACAGGTATGCGAAAAATGCGAAAGTATAAGCCAGATGATGGCAAACGCCAGACCTAACCCTAACCTAACCGGTGTTATCCTCCAAAATATGGATTGACTCCAGGTTTAACTCACAGTTTCAGTGCGGTACCACACTACTCCGTGATCCAAACCAGAAAACGCCCAGGATCTGGCCATCAAGTATGCGAAAAATGCGAAAGCATTGGCCAGGTGAAGGCAAATACCAGACCTAACCCTAACCTAACCGGTGTTACCCCCTAATATATAAATCGAATCCAGGTTTACCTCTCTGTTGCAGTGTGGCACCACATTACTACGTGATCCAAACCAGAAAACGCCCAGGATCTGGCAAATAAGTATGCGAATAATGCGAAAGTATGAGCCGGATGATGGCAAATACCAGACCTAACCCAAACCTAACCGGTGTTACCCCCTAATATATAAATCGAATCCAGGATTGCTTCACCGTTTCAGTGCGGTACCACACTACTACCTGATCCAACCCAGAAAACGCCCAGGATCTGGGCAACAAGTATGCGAAAAATGCGAAAGTATGAGCCAGATTATAGCTAATACCAGACCTAACCCAAACGTAACCGGTGTTGCCCTCTAATATATAGATCGAATCCAGGATTAGCTCACTGTTTCAGTGTGGTACCACATTACTACGTGATCCAAACCAGAAAACGCCCAGGATCTGGCCAACAAGTATGCGAAAAATGCGAAAGTATGAGCCAGATGATGGCAAATACCAGACCTAACCCTGACCTAACCGGTGTTATCCTCTAAAGTATAGACTGAACCCAGGTTTAACTCACTGTTGCAGTGCGGTACCACACTACTACCTGATCCAACCCAGAAAACGCCCAGGATCTGGCCTACAAGTATGCGAAAAATGCGAACGTATGAGCCAGATGATGGCAAATACCAGACCTAACCCTGACCTAACCGGTGTTATCCTCTAAAATATAGATTGAATCCAGGTTTAACTCACTGTAGCAGTGTGGTACCACATTACTACGTGACCCCAACCCAGAAAACGCCCAGCATCTGGCCAATAAGTATGCGAAAAATGCGAAAGTATGAGCCAGATGGTGGCAAATACCAGACCTAACCCTGACCTAACCGGTGTTATCCTCTAAAATATAGATTGAATCCAGGTTTAACTCACTGTTTGGGTGTGGTGCGCATTACTACGTGTTCCAACCCAGAAAACGCCCAGTATCTGGCCAACAAGTAGGTGAAAAATGCGAAAGTATGAGCCAGATTATGGCCAATACCAGACCTAACCCTGACCAAGCCGGTGTTATCCTCTAAAATATAGATTGAATCTAAGATAAACTCACTGTTTCAGTGTGGTACAACATTACTGCGTGATGCAAACCAGAAAACGCCCAGGTTCTGGCCAAAAAGTATGCGAATAATGCGAAAGCATGAGCCAGATGATGGCAAATACCAGACCTAAGCCAAACCTAACCGTTGTTCCCCTCTAAAATATAGATTGTACCCAGGTTTACCACTCTGTTGCAGTGTGGAGCCACATTACTACGTGATCCAAACCAGAAAACGCCCAGGATCTGGCAAATAAGTATGCGAATAATGCGAAAGTATGAGCCGGATGATGGCAAATACCAGACCTAACCCAAACCTAACCGGTGTTACCCCCTAATATATAGATCGAATCCAGGATTGCTTCACTGTTTCAGTGCGGTACCACACTACCACCTGATCCAACCCAGAAAACGCCCAGGATCTCGGCAACAAGTATGCGAAAAATGCGAAAGTATGAGCCAGATGATGGCAAATACCAGACCTAACCCTGACCTAACCGGTGTTATCCTCTAAAATATAGATTGAATCCAGGTTTAACTCACTCTTGCAGTGCGGTACCACACTACTACATGATTCAACCCAAAAAACGCCCAGGATCTGGCCAACAAGTATGCGAAAAATGCGAAAGTATGAGCCAGATGATGGCAAATACCAGACCTAACCCTGACCTAACCGGTGTTATCCTCTAAAATATAGATTGAATCCAGGTTCAACTCACTGTTGCAGTGTGGTACCACACTACTACCTGATCCAACCCAGAAAACGCTCACGATGTGGCCAACAGGTATGCGAAAAATGCGAAAGTATAAGCCAGATGATGGCAAATGCCAGACCTAACCCTAACCTAACCGGTGTTATCCTCCAAAATATGGATTGACTCCAGGTTTAACTCACAGTTTCAGTGCGGTACCACACTACTCCGTGATCCAAACCAGAAAACGCCCAGGATCTGGCCATCAAGTATGCGAAAAATGCGAAAGCATTGG
Organism: Colletes latitarsis; assembly: GCF_051014445.1. NCBI lineage: Eukaryota > Metazoa > Arthropoda > Insecta > Hymenoptera > Colletidae > Colletes > Colletes latitarsis. The sequence continues at coordinate 30,346,781 of NC_135145.1, forward strand.
CCAGGTGAAGGCAAATACCAGACCTAACCCTAACCTAACCGGTGTTACCCCCTAATATATAAATCGAATCCTGGTTTACCTCTCTGTTGCAGTGTGGCACCACATTACTACGTGATCCAACCCAGAAAACGCCCAGGATCAGGGCAACAAGTATGCGAAAAATGCGAAAGTATGAGCCAGATGATAGCTAATACCAGACCTAACCCAAACGTAACCGGTGTTGCCCTCTAATATATAGATCGAATCCAGGATTAGCTCACTGTTTCAGTGTGGTACCACATTACTACGTGATCCAAACCAGAAAACGCCCAGGATCTGGCCAACAAGTATGCGAAAAATGCGAAAGCATGAGCCAGATGATGGCAAATACCAGACATAACCCTGACCTAGACGGTGTTATCCTCTAAAATATAGATTGAATCCAGGTTTAACTCACTCTTGCAGTGCGGTACCACACTACTACCTGATTCAACCCAGAAATCGCCCAGGATCTGGCCAACAAGTATGCGAAAAATGCGTAAGTATGAGCCAGATGATGGCAAATACCAGACATAACCCAAACGTAACCGGTGTTGCCCTCTAATATATAGATCGAATCCAGGATTAGCTCACTGTTTCAATGTGGTACCACATTACTACGTGATCCAAACCAGAAAACGCCCAGGATCTGGCAAATAAGTATGCGAATAATGCGAAAGTGTGAGCCAGATGATGGCAAATACCAGACCTAACCCAAACCTAACCGGTGTTATCATCTAAAATATAGATTGAATCCAGATTTAACTCACTTTTGCACTCAGGTACCACACTACTACCTGATTCAACCCAGAAATCGCCCAGGATCTGGCCAACAAGTATGCGAAAAATGCGAAAGTATGAGCCAGATGATGGCAAATACCAGACCTAACCCTGACCTAACCGGTGTTATCCTCTAAAATATAGATCGAATCCAGGACCAACTCACTGTTTTAGTGTGGTACCACATTACTACGTTTTCCAAACCAGAAAACGCCCAGGATCTGCCCATCAAGTATGCGAAAAATGCCAAAGCATGAGCCAGATGATGGCAAATACCAGACCTAACCCTGACCTAACCCGTGTTATCCTCTAAAGTATAGATTGAATCCAGGTTTAACTCACTATTGCAGTGCGGTACCACACTACTACCTGATGCAACCCAGAAAACGCCCAGGATCTGGCCATCAAGTATGCGAAAAATGCGAAAGCATAAGCCAGATGAAGGCAAATACCACACCTAACCCTGACCTAACCGGTGTTAGCCTCTAAAATATAGATTGAATCCAGGTTTAACTCACTCTTGCAGTGCGGTACCACACTACTACCTGATTCAACCCAGAAATCGCCCAGGATCTGGCCAACAAGTATGCGAAAAATGCGTAAGTATGAGCCAGATGATGGCAAATACCAGACATAACCCAAACGTAACCGGTGTTGCCCTCTAATATATAGATCGAATCCAGGATTAGCTCACTGTTTCAATGTGGTACCACATTACTACGTGATCCAAACCAGAAAACGCCCAGGATCTGGCCAACAAGTATGCGAAAAATGCGAAAGCATGAGCCAGATGATGGCAAATACCAGACATAACCCTGACGTAGACGGTGTTATCCTCTAAAATATAGATTGTATCCATGTTTAACTCACTGATGCAGTGTGGAACCACATTACTACGTGATCCAAACCAGTGAACGCCCAGGATCTGGCCAATAAGTATGCGAAAAATGCGAAAGTATGAGCCGGATGATGGCAAATACCCGACCTAATCCTGACCTAACCGGTGTTATCCTCTGAAATATAGATTGAATCCAGGTTTGACTCACTGTTTCAGAGTGGTTCTACATTACTACGTGATCCAAACCAGAAAACGCCCAGGATCTGGCCATCAAGTATGCGAAAAATGCGAAAGCATAAGCCAGATGAAGGCAAATACCACACCTAACCCTGACCTAACCGGTGTTAGCCTCTAAAATATAGATTGAATCCAGGTTTAACTCACTGTTGCAGTGCGGTACCACACTACTACCTGATCCAACCCAGAAAACGCCCAGGATCTGGCCAACAAGTATGCGAAAAATGCGAAAGTATGAGCCAGATGATGGCAAATACCAGACCTAACCCTGACCTAACCGGTGTTATCCTCTAAAATATAGATTGAATCCAGGTTTATCTCACTGTTTGGGTGTGGTGCGCATTACTACGTGTTCCAACCCATAAAACGCTAAGTATCTGGCCAACAAGTAGGTGAAAAATGCGAAAGTATGAGCCAGATGATGGCAAATACCAGACCTAACCCTGACCTAACCGGTGTTATCCTCTAAAATATAGATTGAATCCAGGTTTAACTCACTCTTGCACTCAGGTACCACACTACTACCTGATTCAACCCAGAAATCGCCCAGGATCTGGCCAACAAGTATGCGAAAAATGCGAAAGTATGAGCCAGATGATGGCAAATACCAGACCTAACCCAAACGTAACCGGTGTTGCCCTCTAATATATAGATCGAATCCAGGATTAGCTCACTGTTTCAGTGTGGTACCACATTACTACGTGATCCAAACCAGAAAACGCTCAGGATCTGGCCAACAAGTATGCGAAAAATGCGAAAGCATGAGCCAGATGATGGCAAATACCAGACATAACCCTGACGTAGACGGTGTTATCCTCTAAAATATAGATTGTATCCATGTTTAACTCACTGATGCAGTGTGGAACCACATTACTACGTGATCCAAACCAGTGAACGCCCAGGATCTGGCCAATAAGTATGCGAAAAATGCGAAAGTATGAGCCGGATGATGGCAAATACCAGACCTAACCCTGACCTAACCGGTGTTATCCTCTGAAATATAGATTGAATCCAGGTTTGACTCACTGTTTCAGAGTGGTTCTACATTACTACGTGATCCAAACCAGAAAACGCCCAGGATCTGGCCATCAAGTATGCGAAAAATGCGAAAGCATAAGCCAGATGAAGGCAAATACCACACCTAACCCTGACCTAACCGGTGTTAGCCTCTAAAATATAGATTGAATCCAGGTTTAACTCACTGTTGCAGTGCGGTACCACACTACTACCTGATCCAACTCAGAAAACGCCCAGGATCTGGCCAACAAGTATGCGAAAAATGCGAAAGTATGAGCCAGATGATGGCAAATACCAGACCTAACCCTGACCTAACCGGTGTTATCCTCTAAAATATAGATTGAATCCAGGTTCAACTCACTGTTGCAGTGTGGTACCACACTACTACCTGATCCAACCCAGAAAACGCTCACGATGTGGCCAACAGGTATGCGAAAAATGCGAAAGTATAAGCCAGATGATGGCAAATGCCAGACCTAACCCTAACCTAACCGGTGTTATCCTCCAAAATATGGATTGACTCCAGGTTTAACTCACAGTTTCAGTGCGGTACCACACTACTCCGTGATCCAAACCAGAAAACGCCCAGGATCTGGCCATCAAGTATGCGAAAAATGCGAAAGCATTGGCCAGGTGAAGGCAAATACCAGACCTAACCCTAACCTAACCGGTGTTACCCCCTAATATATAAATCGAATCCTGGTTTACCTCTCTGTTGCAGTGTGGCACCACATTACTACGTGATCCAACCCAGAAAACGCCCAGGATCAGGGCAACAAGTATGCGAAAAATGCGAAAGTATGAGCCAGATGATAGCTAATACCAGACCTAACCCAAACGTAACCGGTGTTGCCCTCTAATATATAGATCGAATCCAGGATTAGCTCACTGTTTCAGTGTGGTACCACATTACTACGTGATCCAAACCAGAAAACGCCCAGGATCTGGCCAACAAGTATGCGAAAAATGCGAAAGCATGAGCCAGATGATGGCAAATACCAGACATAACCCTGACCTAGACGGTGTTATCCTCTAAAATATAGATTGAATCCAGGTTTACCTCTCTGTTGCATTGTGGAACCACATTACTACGTGATCCAAACCAGAAAACGCCCAGGATCTGGCAAATAAGTATGCGAATAATGCGAAAGTGTGAGCCAGATGATGGCAAATACCAGACCTAACCCAAACCTAACCGGTGTTATCATCTAAAATATAGATTGAATCCAGATTTAACTCACTCTTGCACTCAGGTACCACACTACTACCTGATTCAACCCAGAAATCGCCCAGGATCTGGCCAACAAGTATGCGAAAAATGCGAAAGTATGAGCCAGATGATGGCAAATACCAGACCTAACCCTGACCTAACCGGTGTTATCCTCTAAAATATAGATCGAATCCAGGACCAACTCACTGTTTTAGTGTGGTACCACATTACTACGTTTTCCAAACCAGAAAACGCCCAGGATCTGCCCATCAAGTATGCGAAAAATGCCAAAGCATGAGCCAGATGATGGCAAATACCAGACCTAACCCTGACCTAACCCGTGTTATCCTCTAAAGTATAGATTGAATCCATGTTTAACTCACTATTGCAGTGCGGTACCACACTACTACCTGATGCAACCCAGAAAACGCCCAGGATCTGGCCATCAAGTATGCGAAAAATGCGAAAGCATAAGCCAGATGAAGGCAAATACCACACCTAACCCTGACCTAACCGGTGTTAGCCTCTAAAATATAGATTGAATCCAGGTTTAACTCACTCTTGCAGTGCGGTACCACACTACTACCTGATTCAACCCAGAAATCGCCCAGGATCTGGCCAACAAGTATGCGAAAAATGCGTAAGTATGAGCCAGATGATGGCAAATACCAGACATAACCCAAACGTAACCGGTGTTGCCCTCTAATATATAGATCGAATCCAGGATTAGCTCACTGTTTCAATGTGGTACCACATTACTACGTGATCCAAACCAGAAAACGCCCAGGATCTGGCCAACAAGTATGCGAAAAATGCGAAAGCATGAGCCAGATGATGGCAAATACCAGACATAACCCTGACGTAGACGGTGTTATCCTCTAAAATATAGATTGTATCCATGTTTAACTCACTGATGCAGTGTGGAACCACATTACTACGTGATCCAAACCAGTGAACGCCCAGGATCTGGCCAATAAGTATGCGAAAAATGCGAAAGTATGAGCCGGATGATGGCAAATACCCGACCTAATCCTGACCTAACCGGTGTTATCCTCTGAAATATAGATTGAATCCAGGTTTGACTCACTGTTTCAGAGTGGTTCTACATTACTACGTGATCCAAACCAGAAAACGCCCAGGATCTGGCCATCAAGTATGCGAAAAATGCGAAAGCATAAGCCAGATGAAGGCAAATACCACACCTAACCCTGACCTAACCGGTGTTAGCCTCTAAAATATAGATTGAATCCAGGTTTAACTCACTGTTGCAGTGCGGTACCACACTACTACCTGATCCAACCCAGAAAACGCCCAGGATCTGGCCAACAAGTATGCGAAAAATGCGAAAGTATGAGCCAGATGATGGCAAATACCAGACCTAACCCTGACCTAACCGGTGTTATCCTCTAAAATATAGATTGAATCCAGGTTTATCTCACTGTTTGGGTGTGGTGCGCATTACTACGTGTTCCAACCCATAGAACGCTAAGTATCTGGCCAACAAGTAGGTGAAAAATGCGAAAGTATGAGCCAGATGATGGCAAATACCAGACCTAACCCTGACCTAACCGGTGTTATCCTCTAAAATATAGATTGAATCCAGGTTTAACTCACTCTTGCACTCAGGTACCACACTACTACCTGATTCAACCCAGAAATCGCCCAGGATCTGGCCAACAAGTATGCGAAAAATGCGAAAGTATGAGCCAGATGATGGCAAATACCAGACCTAACCCAAACGTAACCGGTGTTGCCCTCTAATATATAGATCGAATCCAGGATTAGCTCACTGTTTCAGTGTGGTACCACATTACTACGTGATCCAAACCAGAAAACGCTCAGGATCTGGCTAACAAGTATGCGAAAAATGCGAAAGCATGAGCCAGATGATGGCAAATACCAGACATAACCCTGACGTAGACGGTGTTATCCTCTAAAATATAGATTGTATCCATGTTTAACTCACTGATGCAGTGTGGAACCACATTACTACGTGATCCAAACCAGTGAACGCCCAGGATCTGGCCAATAAGTATGCGAAAAATGCGAAAGTATGAGCCGGATGATGGCAAATACCAGACCTAACCCTGACCTAACCGGTGTTATCCTCTGAAATATAGATTGAATCCAGGTTTGACTCACTGTTTCAGAGTGGTTCTACATTACTACGTGATCCAAACCAGAAAACGCCCAGGATCTGGCCATCAAGTATGCGAAAAATGCGAAAGCATAAGCCAGATGAAGGCAAATACCACACCTAACCCTGACCTAACCGGTGTTAGCCTCTAAAATATAGATTGAATCCAGGTTTAACTCACTGTTGCAGTGCGGTACCACACTACTACCTGATCCAACTCAGAAAACGCCCAGGATCTGGCCAACGAGTATGCGAAAAATGCAAAAGTATGAGCCAGATGATGGCAAATACCAGACCTAACCATGACCTAACCGGTGTTATCCTCTAAAATATAGATTGAATCCAGGCTTATCTCACTGTTTGGGTGTGGTGCGCATTACTACGTGTTCCAACCCAGAAAACGCTAAGTATCTGGCCAACAAGTAGGTGAAAAATGCGAAAGTATGAGCCAGATGATGGCAAATACCAGACCTAACCCTGACCTAACCGGTGTTATCCTCTAAAATATAGATTGAATCCAGGTTTAACTCACTCTTGCACTCAGGTACCACACTACTACCTGATTCAACCCAGAAATCGCCCAGGATCTGGCCAACAAGTATGCGAAAAATGCGAAAGTATGAGCCAGATGATGGCAAATACCAGACCTAACCCAGACCTAACCGGTGTTATCCTCTAGAATATGGATTGAATCCAGGTTTAACTCACAGTTTCAGTGCGGTACCACGCTACTCCGTGATCCAAACCAGAAAACGCCCAGGATCTGGCCAACAAGTATGCGAAAAATGCGAAAGTATGAGCCAGATGATGGCAAATACCAGACATAACCCTGACCTAACCGGTGTTATCATCTAAAATATAGATTGAATCCAGGTTTAACTCACTGTTGCAGTGTGGTACCACACTACTACGCGACCCAAACCAGAAAACGCCCAGGATCTGGCCAACAAGTATGCGAAAAATGCGAAAGTATGAGCCAGATGATGGCAAATACCAGACCTAACCCAAACCTAACCGGTGTTATCATCTAAAATATAGATTGAATCCAGATTTAACTCACTCTTGCACTCAGGTACCACACTACTACCTGATTCAACCCAGAAATCGCCCAGGATCTGGCCAACAAGTATGCGAAAAATGCGAAAGTATGAGCCAGATGATGGCAAATACCAGACCTAACCCAGACCTAACCGGTGTTATCCTCTAGAATATGGATTGAATCCAGGTTTAACTCACAGTTTCAGTGCGGTACCACACTACTCCGTGATCCAAACCAGAAAACGCCCAGGATCTGGCCAACAAGTATGCGAAAAGTGCGAAAGTATGAGCCAGATGATGGCAAATACCAGACATAGCCCTGACCTAACCGGTGTTATCATCTAAAATATAGATTGAATCCAGGTTTAACTCACTGTTGCAGTGTGGTACCACACTACTACGCGACCCAAACCAGAAAACGCCCAGGATCTGGCCAACAAGTATGCGAAAAATGCGAAAGTATGAGCCAGATGATGGCAAATACCAGACATAACCCTGACCAAACCGGTGTTATCATCTAAAATATAGATTGAATCCAGGTTTAACTCACTGTTGCAGTGTGGTAACACACTACTACGCGACCCAAACCCGAAAACGCCCAGGATCTGGCCAACACGTATGCGAAAAATGCGAAAGTATGAGCCAGATGATGGCAAATACCAGACCTAACCCTGACCTAACGGGTGTTATCCTCTAAAATATAGATTGAATACAGGTTTAGCTCACTCTTGCACTGCGGTACCACACTACTACCTGATTCAACCCAGAAAACGCCCAGGATCTGGCCAACAAGTATTCGAAAAATGCGAAAGTATGAACCAGATGATGGCAAATACCAGACCTAACCCTGACCTAACGGGTGTGATCCTCTAAAATATAGATTGAATCCAGGTTTAACTCAATGTTGCAGTGCGGTACCACACTACTACCTGATCCAACCCAGAAGACGCGCAGGATCTGGCCAACAAGTATGCGAAAAATGCGAAAGTATGAGCCAGATGATGGCTAATACCAGACCTAACCCAAACGTAACCGGTGTTGCCCTCTAATATATAGATCGAATCCAGGATTAGCTCACTGTTTCAGTGTGGTACCACATTACTACGTGATCCAAACCAGAAAACGCCCAGGATCTGGCCAACAAGTACGCGAAAAATGCGAAAGCATGAGCCAGATGATGGCAAATTCCAGACATAATCCTGACCTAGACGGTGTTATCTTCTAAAATATAGATTGTATCCATGTTTAACTCACTGATGCAGTGTGGAACCACATTACTGCGTGATCCAAACCAGTGAACGCCCAGGATCTGGCCAACAAATATGCGAAGAATGCAAAAGTATGAGCCAAATGATGGCAAATACCAGACCTAACCCTGACCTAACCGGTGTTATCCTCTAAAATATGGATTGAATCCAGGTTTAGCTCACAGTTTCAGTGCGGTACCACACTACTCCGTGATCCAAACCAGAAAACGCCCAGGATCTGGCCAACAAGTATGCGAAAAGTGCGAAAGTATGAGCCAGATGATGGCAAATACCAGACCTGACCCTGACCTAACCGGTGTTACCCACTAATATATAGATCGAATCCGGTATCCACTCACTGTTTCAGTGTGGTACCACATTACTGCGTGATCCAAACCAGAAAACGCCCAGGATCAGGCCAACAAGTTTGCGAAAAATGCGAAAGCATGAGCCAGATGATGGCAAATACCAGACCTGACCCTGACATAACCGGTGTTACCCTCTAAAATATAGATTTTATCCAGGTTTAACTCACTGTTGCAGTGTGGAACCACAATACTACGTGATCCAAACCAGAAAACGCTCAGGATCTGGCCAACAAGTATGCGAAAAATGCGAAAATATAAGCCGGATTATGGCAAATACCAGACCTGACCCTGACATAACCGGTGTTATCCTCTAAAATATAGATTGAATCCTGGTTTAACTCACTGTTGCAGTGTGGTACCACATTACTACGTTTTCCAAACCAGAAAACGCCCAGGATCTGCCCATCAAGTATGCGAAAAATGCCAAAGCATGAGCCAGATGGTGGCAAATACCAGACCTAACCCTGACCTAACCCGTGTTATCCTCTAAAGTATAGATTGAATCCAGGTTTAGCTCACTGTTGCAGTGTGGTACCACACTACTACGCGACCCAAACCAGAAAACGCCCAGGATCTGGCCAACACGTATGCGAAAAATGCGAAAGTATGAGCCAGATGATGGCAAATACCAGACCTAACCCTGACCTAACGGGTGTTATCCTCTAAAATATAGATTGAATACAGGTTTAGCTCACTCTTGCACTGCGGTACCACACTACTACCTGATTCAACCCAGAAAACGCCCAGGATCTGGCCAACAAGTATTCGAAAAATGCGAAAGTATGAACCAGATGATGGCAAATACCAGACCTAACCCTGACCTAACGGGTGTGATCCTCTAAAATATAGATTGAATCCAGGTTTAACTCAATGTTGCAGTGCGGTACCACACTACTACCTGATCCAACCCAGAAGACGCCCAGGATCTGGCCAACAAGTATGCGAAAAATGCGAAAGTATGAGCCAGATGATGGCTAATACCAGACCTAACCCAAACGTAACCGGTGTTGCCCTCTAATATATAGATCGAACCCAGGATTAGCTCACTGTTTCAGTGTGGTACCACATTACTACGTGATCCAAACCAGAAAACGCCCAGGATCTGGCCAACAAGTACGCGAAAAATGCGAAAGCATGAGCCAGATGATGGCAAATACCAGACATAATCCTGACCTAGACGGTGTTATCCTCTAAAATATAGATTGTATCCATGTTTAACTCACTGATGCAGTGTGGAACCACATTACTACGTGATCCAAACCAGTGAACGCCCAGGATCTGGCCAACAAGTATGCGAAGAATGCAAAAGTATGAGCCAAATGATGGCAAATACCAGACCTAACCCTGACCTAACCGGTGTTATCCTCTAAAATATGGATTGAATCCAGGTTTAGCTCACAGTTTCAGTGCGGTACCACACTACTCCGTGATCCAAACCAGAAAACGCCCAGGATCTGGCCAACAAGTATGCGAAAAGTGCGAAAGTATGAGCCAGATGATGGCAAATACCAGACCTGACCCTGACCTAACCGGTGTTACCCACTAATATATAGATCGAATCCGGTATCCACTCACTGTTTCAGTGTGGTACCACATTACTGCGTGATCCAAACCAGAAAACGCCCAGGATCAGGCCAACAAGTTTGCGAAAAATGCGAAAGCATGAGCCAGATGATGGCAAATACCAGACCTGACCCTGACATAACCGGTGTTACCCTCTAAAATATAGATTTTATCCAGGTTTAACTCACTGTTGCAGTGTGGAACCACAATACTACGTGATCCAAACCAGAAAACGCTCAGGATCTGGCCAACAAGTATGCGAAAAATGCGAAAATATAAGCCGGATTATGGCAAAAACCAGACCTGACCCTGACATAACCGGTGTTATCCTCTAAAATATAGATTGAATCCTGGTTTAACTCACTGTTGCAGTGTGGGACCACATTACTACGTGATCCAAACCAGGAAACGCCCAGGATCTGCCCGCCAAGTATGCGAAAAATGCCAAAGCATGAGCCAGATGATGGCAAATACCAGACCTAACCCTGACCTAACCGGTGTTATCCTCTAAAGTATAGATTGAATCCAGGTTTAACTCACTATTGCAGTGCGGTACCACACTACTACCTGATGCAACCCAGAAAACGCCCAGGATCTGGCCAACAAGTATGCGAAAAATGCGAAAGTATGAGCCAGATGATGGCAAATACCAGACATAACCCTGACCTAACCGGTGTTATCATCTAAAATATAGATTGAATCCAGGTTTAACTCACTGTTGCAGAGTGGTACCACACTACTACGCGACCCAAACCAGAAAACGCCCAGGATCTGGCCAACAAGTATGCGAAAAATGCGAAAGTATGAGCCAGATGATGGCAAATACCAGACCTAACCCTGACCTAACCGGTGTTATCATCTAAAATATAGATTGAATCCAGGTTTAACTCACTGTTGCAGTGTGGTACCACATTACTGCGTGATCCAAACCAGAAAACGCCCAGGGTCTGGCCAACAAGTATGCGAAAAATGCGACAGTATGAGCCAGATGATGGCAAATACCAGACCTAACCCTGACCTAACCGGTGTTATCCTCTAAAATATAGATCGAATCCAGGATCAGCTCACTGTTTCAGTGTGGTACCACATTACTACGTTTTCCAAACCAGAAAACGCCCAGGATCTGCCCATCAAGTATGCGAAAAATGCCAAAGCATGAGCCAGATGATGGCAAATACCAGACCTAACCCTGACCTAACCGGTGTTATCCTCTAAAGTATAGATTGAATCCTGGTTCAACTCACTGTTGCAGTGCGGTAGCACACTACTACGCGACCCAAACCAGAAAACGCCCAGGATCTGGCCAACAAGTATGCGAAAAATGCGAAAGTATGAGCCAGATGATGGCAAATACCAGACCTAACCCTGACCTAACCGGTGTTATCATCTAAAATATAGATTGAATCCAGGTTTAACTCACTGTTGCAGTGTGGTACCACATTACTGCGTGATCCAAACCAGAAAACGCCCAGGGTCTGGCCAAAAAGTATGCGAAAAATGCGAAAGTATGAGCCAGATGATGGCAAATACCAGACCTAACCCTGACCTAACCGGTGTTATCCTCTAAAATATAGATCGAATCCAGGATCAGCTCACTGTTTCAGTGTGGTACCACATTACTACGTTTTCCAAACCAGAAAACGCCCAGGATCTGCCCATCAAGTATGCGAAAAATGCCAAAGCATGAGCCAGATGATGGCAAATACCAGACCTAACCCTGACCTAACCGGTGTTATCCTCTAAAGTATAGATTGAATCCTGGTTCAACTCACTGTTGCAGTGCGGTAGCACACTACTACGCGACCCAAACCAGAAAACGCCCAGGATCTGGCCAACAAGTATGCGAAAAATGCGAAAGTATGAGCCAGATGATGGCAAATACCAGACCTAACCCTGACCTAACCGGTGTTATCCTGTAAAATATAGATGGAATCCAGGTTTAACTCACAGTTTCTGTGCGGTACCACACTACTCCGTGATCCAAACCAGAAAACGCCCAGGATCTGGCCAACAAGTATGCGAAAAATGCGAAAGTATGAGCCAGATGATGGCAAATACCAGCCCTAACCCTGACCTGACCGGTGTTATCATCTAAACTATAGATTGTATCCAGGTTTAACTCACTGTTGCAGTGTCGAACCACATTACTACGTGATCCAAACCAGAATACGCCCAGGATCTGGCCAATAAGTATGCGAATAATGCGAAACTATGAGCCATATGATGGCAAATACCAGACCTAACCCTGACCTAGCCGGTGTTATCCTCCAAAATATAGATTGAATCCAGGTTTAACTCACTGTTTGGGTGTGGTGCGCATTTCTACGTGTTCCAACCCAGAAAACGCCCAGTATCTGGCCAAGAAGTAGGTGAAAAATGCGAAAGTATGAGCCAGATGGTGGCAAATACCAGACCTAACCCTGACCTAACCGGTGTTATCCTCTAAAATATAGATTGAATCTAAGATAAACTCACTGTTTCAGTGTGGTACAACATTACTGCGTGATGCAAACCAGAAAACGCCCAGGTTCTGGCCAAAAAGTAAGCGAATAATGCGAAAGCATGAGCCAGATGATGGCAAATACCAGACCTAAGCCAAATCTAACCGGTGTTACCCTCTAAAATATAGATTGTACCCAGGTTTACCACTCTGTTGCAGTGTGGAACCACATTACTACGTGATCCAAACCAGAAAACGCCCAGGATCTGGCAAATAAGTATGCGAATAATGCGAAAGTATGAGCCGGATGATGGCAAATACCAGACCTAACCCAAACCTAACCGGTGTTACCCCCTAATATATAGATCGAATCCAGGATTGCTTCACTGTTTCAGTGCGGTACCACACTACCACCTGATCCAACCCAGAAGACGCCCAGGATCTGGGCAACAAGTATGCGAAAAATGCGAAAGTATGAGCCAGATGATGGCAAATACCAGACCTAACCCTGACCGAACCGGTGTTATCCTCTAAAATATAGATTGTATCCAGGTTTATCTCACTCTTGCAGTGCGGTACCACACTACTACATGATTCAACCCAGAAAACGCTCAGGATCTGGCCAACAAGTATGTGAAAAATGCGAAAGCATGAGATGATGGCAAATACCAGACCTGACCCTGACATAACCGGTGTTACCCTCTAACATATAGATTTTATCCAGGTTTAACTCACTGTTGCAGTGTGGAACCACAATACTACGTGATCCAAACCAGAAAACGCTCAGGATCTGGCCAACAAGTATGCGAAAAATGCGAAAATATAAGCCGGATTATGGCAAATACCAGACCTGACCCTGACATAACCGGTGTTATCCTCTAAAATATAGATTGAATCCTGGTTTAACTCACTGTTGCAGTGTGGGACCACATTACTACGTGATCCAAACCAGGAAACGCCCAGGATCTGCCCGTCAAGTATGCGAAAAATGCCAAAGCATGAGCCAGATGATGCCAAATACCAGACCTAACCCTGACCTAACCGGTGTTATCCTCTAAAGTATAGATTGAATCCAGGTTTAACTCACTATTGCAGTGCGGTACCACACTACTACCTGATGCAACCCAGAAAACGCCCAGGATCTGGCCAACAAGTATGCGAAAAATGCGAAAGTATGAGCCAGATGATGGCAAATACCAGACATAACCCTGACCTAACCGGTGTTATCATCTAAAATATAGATTGAATCCAGGTTTAACTCACTGTTGCAGTGTGGTACCACACTACTACACGACCCAAATCAGAAAACGCCCAGGATCTGGCCAACAAGTATGCGAAAAATGCGAAAGTATGAGCCAGATGATGGCAAATACCAGACCTAACCCTGACCTAACCGGTGTTATCATCTAAAATATAGATTGAATCCAGGTTTAACTCACTGTTGCAGTGTGGTACCACATTACTGCGTGATGCAAACCGGAAAACGCCCAGGTTCTGGCCAAAAAGTATGCGAATAATGCGAAAGCATGAGCCAGATGATGGCAAATACCAGACCTAAGCCAAACCTAACCGGTGTTACCCTCTAAAATATAGATTGTACCCAGGTTTACCACTCTGTTGCAGTGTGGAACCACATTACTACGTGATCCAAACCAGAAAACGCCCAGGATCTGGCAAATAAGTATGCGAATAATGCGAAAGTATGAGCCGGATGATGGCAAATACCAGACCTAACCCAAACCTAACCGGTGTTACCCCCTAATATATAGATCGAATCCAGGATTGCTTCACTGTTTCAGTGCGGTACCACACTACCACCTGATCCAACCCAGAAAACGCCCAGGATCTGGGCAACAAGTATGCGAAAAATGCGAAAGTATGAGCCAGATGATGGCAAATACCAGACCTAACCCTGACCGAACCGGTGTTATCCTCTAAAATATAGATTGAATCCAGGTTTATCTCACTCTTGCAGTGCGGTACCACACTACTACATGATTCAACCCAGAAAACGCCCAGGATCTGGCCAACAAGTATGCGAAAAATGCGAAAGTATGAGCCAGATGATGGCAAATACCAGACCTAACCCTGACCTAACCGGTGTTATCCTCTAAAATATAGATTGAATCCAGGTTTAACTCACTGTTGCAGTGTGGTACCACACTACTACCTGATCCAACCCAGAAAACGCTCACGATCTGGCCAACTGGTATGCGAAAAATGCGAAAGTATAAGCCAGATGATGGCAAATACCCGTCCTAACCCTAACCTAACCGGTGTTATCCTCCAAAATATGGATTGAATCCAGGTTTAACTCACAGTTTCAGTGCGGTACCACACTACTCCGTGATCCAAACCAGAAAACGCCCAGGATCTGGCCATCAAGTATGCGAAAAATGCGAAAGCATTGGCCAGGTGAAGGCAAATACCAGACCTAACCCTAACCTAACCGGTGTTATCCTCCAAAATATGGATTGAATCCAGGTTTAACTCACAGTTTCAGTGCGGTACCACATTACTGCGTGATCCAAACCAGAAAACGCCCACGATCTGGCCAACAAGTATGCGAAAAACGCGAAAGTATGAGCCAGATGGTGGCAAATACCAGACCTAACCCTGACCTAACCGGTGTTATCCTGTAAAATATAGATGGAATCCAGGTTTAACTGACAGTTTCTGTGCGGTACCACAATACTCCGTGATCCAAACCAGAAAACTCCCAGGATCTGGCCAACAAGTATGCGAAAAATGCGAAAGTATAAGCCAGATGATGGCAAATACCAGACCTAACCCTGACCAAACCGATGTTATCCTCTAAAATATAGATTGAATCCAGGATTAACTCACTGTTTCAGTGTGGTACCATATTACTACGTGTTCCAAACCAGAAAATGCCCAGGACCTGGCCATCAACTATGCGAAAAATGCCAAAGCATGAGCCAGATGATGGCAAATACCAGACATAACCCTGACCTAGCCGGTGTTATCCTCCAAAATATAGATTGAATCCAGGTTTAACTGACTGTTTGGGTGTGGTGCGCATTACTACGTGTTCCAACCCTGAAAACGCCCAGTATCTTGCCAAGAAGTAGGTGAAAAATGCGAAAGTATGAGCCAGATGGTGGCAAACACCAGACCTAACCCTGACCTAACCGGTGCTATCCTCTAAAATATAGATTGAATCCAGGTTTATCTCACTCTTGCAGTGCGGTACCACACTACTACATGATTCAACCCAGAAAACGCCCAGGATCTGGGCAACAAGTATGTGAAAAATGCGAAAGTTTGAGCCAGATGATGGCTAATACCAGACCTAACCCAAACGTAACCGGTGTTGCCCTCTAATATATAGATCGAATCCAGGATTAGCTCACTGTTTCAGTGTGGTACCACATTACTACGTGATCCAAACCAGAAAACGCCCAGGATCTGGCCAACAAGTATGCGAAAAATGCCAAAGCATGAGCCAGATGATTGCAAATACCAGACATAACCCTGACCTAGACGGTGTTATCCTCTAAAATATAGATTGAATCCAGGTTTACCTCTCTGTTGCAGTGTGGAACCACATTACTACGTGATCCAAACCAGAAAACGCCCAGGATCTGGCAAATAAGTATGCGAATAATGCGAAAGTATGAGCCAGATGTTGCAAATACCAGACCTAACCCAAACCTAACCGGTGTTATCATCTAAAATATAGATTGAATCCAGATTTAACTCACTCTTGCACTCAGGTACCACACTACTACCTGATTCAACCCAGAAATCGCCCAGGATCTGGCCAACAAGTATGCGAAAAATGCGAAAGTATGAGCCAGATGATGGCAAATACCAGACCTAACCCTGACCTAACCGGTGTTATCCTCTAAAATATAGATCGAATCCAGGACCAACTCACTGTTTTAGTGTGGTACCACATTACTACGTTTTCCAAACCAGAGAACGCCCAGGATCTGCCCATCAAGTATGCGAAAAATGCCAAAGCATGAGCCAGATGATGGCAAATACCAGACCTAACCCTGACCTAACCCGTGTTATCCTCTAAAGTATAGATTGAATCCAGGTTTAACTCACTATTGCAGTGCGGTACCACACTACTACCTGATGCAACCCAGAAAACGCCCAGGATCTGGCCATCAAGTATGCGAAAAATGCGAAAGCATAAGCCAGATGAAGGCAAATGCCACACCTAACCCTGACCTAACCGGTGTTAGCCTCTAAAATATAGATTGAATCCAGGTTTAACTCACTCTTGCAGTGCGGTACCACACTACTACCTGATTCAACCCAGAAAACGCCCAGGATCTGGCCAACAAGTATGCGAAAAATGCGTAAGTATGAGCCAGATGATGGCAAATACCAGACATAACCCAAACGTAACCGGTGTTGCCCTCTAATATATAGATCGAATCCAGGATTAGCTCACTGTTTCAGTGTGGTACCACATCGCCAGGCCCGGCAGTCCGTGTTGCTCGCGTGGCAGGAGCGGCTGGCTCTGCCAACCGCGGGGCACCGGACTGTCGGGGCTGTTCGGCCACTCCTGAAGGAGTGGCTGGACAGAGGCCATGGCAGCCTCACCTACCGGCTGGCACAGGTATTTTCCGGGCATGGCAGCTTCGGAAGATACCTGTGCCGGATAGGGAAGGAGCCGACGGCGCGTTGCTGCCACTGCGACGCTGAGCAGGACACGGCGGATCATACCCTGGAGGTATGCCCCGCGTGGGAGGGGGAGCGCCGTGTCCTGGTCGGCGTCGTCGGGCGGGATGTCTCGCTGCCGGGCGTGGTGCGCGCCATGCTCGGCAGCGAGGAGAAGTGGAGGGCCGTGGCCTCCTTCTGCGAGAACGTAATGTTGCAGAAGGAGGCCGCGGGGAGGGAGCGCGAGCTTCAGCGGCGCGCTGAAGCTCGCGCTCGTGCGGTGGCCCGAGGTCGTCGCCCGGTCGCGAGGCGTCGCGGGCGGCCGCCTCGGCGTGGCGGATGACCTAGGCTGGGAGGGGGGTCCTGAGGGGACCCTCCTCCCGCCAGGCGGCGCCGGGTCGGACCGGTTGGGGGTAGGAGTGCCTCCCCCTACCGGTCCGACGCAGGGGGAGGCACCCTCGGCGGTCTGATGCGGCCATGAACGCGCGGCCGCCGAGGGGTGGAAACGGGGTCGCGGGCGGTTGCGAGTTGGGGCTCGCAGCCGCCACTAAACGCGGCCCCGGGACGGATAGCGGCGGGATGGAGTGGCCCCGTCCCGCCGCTATGAGGCAGTGTGTCTACTGGGGGGACCGATTGTCCCCCCGGGGGATGGGCGCGAAAGCGCGGGCACGGGGAGGATACCGGAAGAATGCTTCGAGCGATTCCCGGTATCCTCCCAAAGCGTGCCGAAGGGTCACCGTGGGGTTTTTAGTGGGTAGGTCCCGCGCCTGTCGTTGTACGGGCGCGGGGAATCCCACACACCCCTCCCACCTCTCCCCAAGGAGGTGGGAGGGAGTCTTTCGAAGATTTTCCCCACGACAAAAAAAAAAAAAAAAAAAAAAAAAAAAAAAAAAAAAGTGTGGTACCACATTACTACGTGATCCAAACCAGAAAACGCCCAGGATCTGGCCAACAAGTATGCGAAAAATGCGAAAGCATGAGCCAGATGATGGCAAATACCAGACATAACCCTGACGTAGACGGTGTTATCCTCTAAAATGTAGATTGTATCCATGTTTAACTCACTGATGCAGTGTGGAACCACATTACTACGTGATCCAAACCAGTGAACGCCCAGGATCTGGCCAATAAGTATGCGAAAAATGCGAAAGTATGAGCCGGATGATGGCAAATACCAGACCTAACCCTGACCTAACCGGTGTTATCCTCTGAAATATAGATTGAATCCAGGTTTGACTCACTGTTTCAGAGTGGTTCTACATTACTACGTGATCCAAACCAGAAAACGCCCAGGATCTGGCCATCAAGTATGCGAAAAATGCGAAAGCATAAACCAGATGAAGGCAAATACCACACCTAACCCTGACCTAACCGGTGTTAGCCTCTAAAATATAGATTGAATCCAGGTTTCTCTCACTGTTTGGGTGTGGTGCGCATTACTACGTGTTCCAACCCAGAAAACGCTAAGTATCTGGCCAACAAGTAGGTGAAAAATGCGAAAGTATGAGCCAGATGATGGCAAATACCAGACCTAACCCTGACCTAACCGGTGTTATCCTCTAAAATATAGATTGAATCTAAGATAAACTCACTGTTTCAGTGTGGTACAACATTACTGCGTGATGCAAACCAGAAAACGCCCAGGTTCTGGCCAAAAAGTATGCGAAAAATGCGAAAGCTTGAGCCAGATGATGGCAAATACCAGACCTAAGCCAAACCTAACCGGTGTTACCCTCTAAAATATAGATTGTATCCAGGTTTACCTCTCTGTTGCAGTGTGGAACCACATTACTACGTGATCCAAACCAGAAACCGCCCAGGATCTGGCAAATAAGTATGCGAATAATGCGAATGTATGAGCCAGATGATGGCAAATACCAGACTTATCCCAAACCTAACCGGTGTTACCCCCTAATATATAGATCGAATCCAGGATTACTTCACTGTTTCAATGCGGTACCACTCTACTACCTCATCCAACCCAGAAAACGCTGAGGATCTGGCGAACAAGTATGCGAAAAATGCGAAAATATTGGCCGGATTATGGCAAATACCAGACCTGACCCTGACATAACCGGTGTTACCCTCTAAAATATAGATTTTATCCAGGTTTAACTCACTGTTGCAGTGTGGAACCACAATACTACGTGATCCAAACCAGAAAACGCTCAGGATCAGGCCAACAAGTATGCGAAAAATGCGAAAATATGAGCCGGATTATGGCAAATACCAGACCTGACCCTGACATAACCGGCGTTATCCTCTAAAATATAGATTTTATCCAGGTTTAACTCACTGTTGCAGTGTGGAACCACAATACTACGTGATCCAAACCAGAAAACGCTCAGGATCAGGCCAACAAGTATGCGAAAAATGCGAAAATATGAGCCGGGTTATGGCAAATACCAGACCTGACCCTGACATAACCGGTGTTATCCTCTAAAATATAGGTCGAATCCAGGATTACTTCACTGTTTCGGTGCGGCACAAAACTACTACCTGATCCAACTATGAAAACGCCCAGGATCTGGCCAACAAGTATGCGAAAAATGCAATAGTATGAGCCAGATGATGGCAAATAGCAGACCAAACCCAAACCTAACCGGTGTTACCCACTAATATATAGATCGAATCCGGGATCCACTCACTGTTTCCGTGTGGTACCACATTACTTCGTGATCCAAACCAGAAGTCGCCCAGGATCTGGCCAACAAGTATGCGAAAAATGCGAAAGCATTGGCCAGGTGAAGGCAAATACCAGGCCTAACCCTGACCTAACCGGTGTTATCCTCTAAGGTATAGATTGAATCCAGGTTTAACTCACTGTTGCAGTGCGGTACCACACTACTACCTGATCCAAACCAGAAAACGCCCAGGATCTGGCGAACAAGTATGCGAAAAATGCGACTATATGAGCCGGATTATGGCAAATACCAGACCTGACCCTGACATAACCGGTGTTATCCTCTAAAATATAGATTGAATCCTGGTTTAACTCACTGTTGCAGTGTGGAACCACATTACTGCGTGATCCAAACCAGAAAACGCCCAGGATCTGGCCAACAAGTATGCGAAAAATGCGAAAGCATGAGCCAGATGATGGCAAATACCAGACCTAACCCTGACCTAACCGGAGTTATCCTCTAAAATATAGGTTGAATGCAGGTTTAACTCACTGTTTCAGTGTGGTACCACATTACTACGTTTTCCAAACCAGAAAACGCCCAGGATCTGCCCATCAAGTATGCGAAAAATGCGAAAATATGAGCCGGATGATGGCAAATACCAAACCTAACCCTGACCTAACCGGTGTTATCCTCTAAAATATAGATTGAATCCAGGATTAACTCACTGTTTCAGTGTGGTACCACATTACTACGTGTTCCAAACCAGAAACTGCCCAGGATCTGGCCAACAAGTATGCGAAAAATGCGAAAATATGAGCCGGATTATGGCAAATACCAGACCTGACCCTGACATAACCGGTGTTACCCTCTAAAATAGAGATTTTATCCAGGTTTAACTCACTGTTGCAGTGTGGAACCACAATACTACGTGATCCAAACCAGAAAACGCCCAGGATCTGTCCAACAAGTATGCGAAAAATGCGAAAGTATGAGCCGGGTTATGGCAAATACCAGACCTGACCCTGACATAACCGGTGTTATCCTCTAAAATATAGATCGAATCCAGGATTACTTCACTGTTTCAGTGCGGTACAAAACTACTACCTGATCCAACTATGAAAACGCCCAGGATCTGGCCAACAAGTATGCGAAAAATGCAATAGTATGAGCCAGATGATGGCAAATACCAGACCAAACCCAAACCTAACCGGTGTTACCCACTAATATATAGATCGAATCCGGGATCCACTCACTGTTTCCGTGTGGTACCACATTACTTCGTGATCCAAACCAGAAGTCGCCCAGGATCTGGCCAACAAGTATGCGAAAAATGCGAAAGCATTGGCCAGGTGAAGGCAAATACCAGGCCTAACCCTGACCTAACCGGTGTTATCCTCTAAGGTATAGATTGAATCCAGGTTTAACTCACTGTTGCAGTGCGGTACCACACTACTACCTGATCCAAACCAGAAAACGCCCAGGATCTGGCGAACAAGTATGCGAAAAATGCGACTATATGAGCCGGATTATGGCAAATACCAGACCTGACCCTGACATAACCGGTGTTATCCTCTAAAATATAGATTGAATCCTGGTTTAACTCACTGTTGCAGTGTGGAACCACATTACTGCGTGATCCAAACCAGAAAACGCCCAGGATCTGGCCAACAAGTATGCGAAAAATGCGAAAGCATGAGCCAGATGATGGCAAATACCAGACCTAACCCTGACCTAACCGGAGTTATCCTCTAAAATATAGGTTGAATGCAGGTTTAACTCACTGTTTCAGTGTGGTACCACATTACTACGTTTTCCAAACCAGAAAACGCCCAGGATCTGCCCATCAAGTATGCGAAAAATGCGAAAATATGAGCCGGATGATGGCAAATACCAAACCTAACCCTGACCTAACCGGTGTTATCCTCTAAAATATAGATTGAATCCAGGATTAACTCACTGTTTCAGTGTGGTACCACATTACTACGTGTTCCAAACCAGAAACTGCCCAGGATCTGGCCAACAAGTATGCGAAAAATGCGAAAATATGAGCCGGATTATGGCAAATACCAGACCTGACCCTGACATAACCGGTGTTACCCTCTAAAATAGAGATTTTATCCAGGTTTAACTCACTGTTGCAGTGTGGAACCACAATACTACGTGATCCAAACCAGAAAACGCCCAGGATCTGTCCAACAAGTATGCGAAAAATGCGAAAGTATGAGCCGGGTTATGGCAAATACCAGACCTGACCCTGACATAACCGGTGTTATCCTCTAAAATATAGATCGAATCCAGGATTACTTCACTGTTTCAGTGCGGTACAAAACTACTACCTGATCCAACTATGAAAACGCCCAGGATCTGGCCAACAAGTATGCGAAAAATGCAATAGTATGAGCCAGATGATGGCAAATACCAGACCAAACCCAAACCTAACCGGTGTTACCCACTAATATATAGATCGAATCCGGGATCCACTCACTGTTTCAGTATGGTACCACATTACTTCGTGATCCAAACGAGAAAACGCCCAGGATCTGGCCAACAAGTATGCGAAAAATGCGAAAGCATTGGCCAGGTGAAGGCAAATACCAGACCTAACCCTGACCTAACCGGTGTTATCCTCTAAGGTATAGATTGAATCCAGGTTTAACTCACTGCTGCACTGCGGTACCACACTACTACCTGATCCAAACCCGAAAACGCCCAGGATCTGGCCAACAAGTATGCGAAAAATGCGAAAGCTTGAGCCAGATGATGGCAAATACCAGACCTAAGCCAAACCTAACCGGTGTTACCCTCTAAAATATAGATTGTATCCAGGTTTACCTCTCTGTTGCAGTGTGGAACCACATTACTACGTGATCCAAACCAGAAAACGCTCAGGATCTGGCCAAGAAGTATGCGAAAAATGCGAAAATATGAGCCGGATTATGGCAAATACCAGACCTGACCCTGACATAACCGGTGTTATCCTCTAAAATATAGATTGAATCCTGGTTTAACTCACTGTTGCAGTGTGGAACCACATTACTGCGTGATCCAAACCAGAAAACGCCCAGGATCTGGCCAACAAGTTTGCGAAAAATGCGAAAGCATGAGCCAGATGATGGCAAATACCAGACCTAACCCTGACCTAACCGGTGATATCCTCTAAAATATAGATTGAATCTAACCTAAACTCACAGATTCAGTGCGGTACCACACTACTCCGTGATCCAAACCAGAAAACGCCTTTATCTGGCCAACAAGTATGCGAAAAATGCGAAAGCATGAGCCAGATGATGGCAAATACCAGATCTTACCTTAACCTAACCGCTGTTACCCTCTAATATATAGATCGAATCCAGGATTGCTTCACTGTTTCAATGCGGTACCACACTACTACCTCATCCAACCCAGAAAACGCTGAGGATCTGGCCAACAAGTAGGCGAAAGATGCAAAAATATGAGCCGGATTATGGCAAATACCAGACCTGACCCTGACATAACCGGTGTTACCCTCTAAAATATAGATTTTATCCAGGTTTAACTCACTGATGCAGTGTGGAACCACAATACTACGTGAGCCAAACCAGAAAACGCCCAGGATCTGGCCAAGAAGTAGGTGAAAAATGCGAAGGTATGAGCCAGATGGAGGCAAATACCAGACCTAACCCTGACCTGACCGGTGTTATCCTCTAAAATATAGACTGAATCCAGGTTTACCTCTCTGTTGCAAACTGGAACCACATTACTACGTGATCCAAACCAGAAAACGCCCAGGATCTGGCAAATAAGTATGCGAATAATGCGAAAGTATGAGCCAGATGATGGCAAATACCAGATCTTGCCTTAACCTAACCGCTGTTACCCTCTAATATATAGATCGAATCCAGGATTACTTCACTGTTTCAATGCGGTACCACATTACTGCGTGATCCAATCCAGAAAACGCCCAGGATCTGGCCAACAAGTATGTGAAAAATGCGAAAGCATTGGCCAGGTGAAGGCAAATACCAGACCTAACCCTGACCTAACCGGTGTTATCATCTAAACTATAGATTGTATCCAGGTTTAACTCACTGTTGCAGTATGGAACCACATTACTACGTGATCCAAACCAGAAAACGCCCAGGATCTGGCCAAGAAGTAGGTGAAAAATGCGAAGGTATGAGCCAGATGGAGGCAAATACCAGACCTAACCCTGACCTAACCGGTGTTATCCTCTAAAATATAGATTGAATCCAGGTTTACCTCTCTGTTGCAGTCTGGAACCACATTACTACGTGATCCAAAGCAGAAAACGCCCAGGATCTGGCAAATAAGTATGCGAATAATGCGAAAGTATGAGCCAGATGATGGCAAATACCAGACCTAACCCAAACCTAACCGGTGTTACCACCTAATATATAGATCGAATCCAGGATTGGTTCACTGTTTCAGTGCGGTACCACACTACTACATGATCCAACCCAGAAAACGCCCAGGATCTGGGCAACAAGTATGCGAAGAATGCGAAAGTATGAGCCAGATGATGGCAAATACCAGACCTAAGCCAAACCTAACCGGTGTTACCCTCTAAAATATAGATTGTATCCAGGTTTACCTCTCTGTTGCAGTGTGGAACCACATTACTACGTGATCCAAACCAGAAAACGCCCAGGATCTGGGTAACAAGTATGCGAAAAATGCGAATGTATGAGCCAGATGATGGCAAATACCAGACCTAACCCTGACCTAACCGGTGTTATCCTCTAAAATATAGATTGAATCCAGGTTTAACTCACTGTTTCAGTGTGGTACCACATTACTACGTGACCCCAACCCAGAAAACGCCCAAGATCTGGCCAACAAGTATACGAAAAATACGAAAGTATGGGCCAGGTGATGGCAAATACCAGACCTGACCCTGACCTAACCAGTGTTATCCTCTAAAATATAGATGTGAATCCAGGATTAGCTCACTGTTTCAGTATGGTACCACATTACTACGTGATCCAAACCAGAAAACGCCCTGGATCTGGCCAATAAGTATGCGAAAAATGCGAAAGTATAAGCCAGATGATGGCAAATACCAGACCTAACACTGACCTAACCGGTGTTATCCTCTAAAATATAGATTGAATCCAGGTTTAACTCACAGTTGCAGTGGGGTACCACACTACTACCTGATCCAACCCAGAAAACGCCCAGGATCTGGCCAACAAGTATGCGAGAAATGCGAAAATATGAGCCGGATTATGGCAAATACCAGACCTGACCCTGACATAACCGGTGTTACCCTCTAAAATATAGATTTTATCCAGGTTTAACTCACTGTTTCAGTGCGGTACAAAACTACTACCTGATCCAACCCAGAAAACGCTCAGGATCTGGCCAACAAGTATGCGAAAAAGGGGAAAGTATGAGCCAGATGATGGCAAATACCAGACCTAACCCTGACCTAACCGGAGTTATCCTCTAAAATATAGGTTGAATCCAGGTTTAACTCACTGTTTCAGTGTGGTACCACATTACTGCGTGATCCAAACCAGAAAACGCCCAGGTTCTGGCCAAAAAGTATGCGAAAAAGGGGAAAGTATGAGCCAGATGATGGCAAATACCAGACCTAACCCTGACCTAACCGGAGTTATCCTCTAAAATATAGGTTGAATCCAGGTTTAACTCACTGTTTCAGAGTGGTTTTACATTACTACGTGATCCAATCCAGAAAACGCCCAGGTTCTGGCCAACAAGTATGCGAAAAATGCGAAAATATGAGCCGGATTATGGCAAATACCAGACCTGACCCTGACATAACCGGTGTTACCCTCTAAAATATAGATTTTATCCAGGTTTAACTCACTGTTGCAGTGTGGAACCACAATACTACGTGATCCAAACCAGAAAACGCTCAGGTTCTGGCCAACAAGTATGCGAAAAATGCGAAAATATGAGCCAGATGATGGCAAATACCAGACCTGACCCTGACATAACCGGTGTTATCCTGTAAAATATAGATTGAATCCTGGTTTAACTCACTGTTGCAGTGTGGAACCACATTACTACGTGATCCAAACCAGAAAACGCCCAGGATCTGGCCAACAAGTATGCGAAAAAGGGGAAAGTATGAGCCAGATGATGGCAAATACCAGACCTAACCCTGACCTAACCGGCGTTATCCTCTAAAATATAGGTTGAATCCAGGTTTAACTCACTGTTTCAGAGTGGTTCTACATTACTACGTGATCCAATCCAGAAAACGCCCAGGTTCTGGCCAACAAGTATGCGAAAAACGGGAAAGCATGAGCCAGATGATGGCCAATACCAGACCTAACCCAAACCTAACCGGTGTTACCCTCTAATATATAGATCGAATTCAGGATTTCTGCACTGTTTCAGTGCGTGAAAAAACTACTACCTGATCCAACTCTGAAAACGCCCAGGATCTGGCCAACAAGTATGCGAAAAATGCAAAAGTATGAGCCAGATGATGGCAAATACCAGACCAAACCCAAACCTAACCGGTGTTACCCATTAATATATAAATCGAATTCGGGATCCACTCACTGTTTCAGTGTGGTACCACATTACTGCGTGATCCAAACCAGAAAACGCCCAGGATCTGCCCATCAAGTATGCGAAAAATGCCAAAGCATGAGCCAGATGATGGCAAATACCAGACCTAACCCTGACCTAACCGGTGTTATCCTCTAAAGTATAGATTGAATCCAGGTTTAACTCACTATTGCAGTGCGGTACCACACTACTACCTGATGCAACCAAGAAAACGCCCAGGATCTGGCCATCAAGTATGCGAAAAATGCGAAAGCATAAGCCAGATGAAGGCAAATACCACACCTAACCCTGACCTAACCGGTGTTATCCTCTAAAATATAGATTGAATCTAACCTAAACTCACAGATTCAGGGCGGTACCACACTACTCCGTGATCCAAACCAGAAAACGCCTCGGATCTGGCCAACAAGTATGCGAAAAATGCGAAAGTATGAGCCAGATGATGGCAAATACCAGACCTAACCCTGACCTAACCGGTGTTATCCTCTAAAATATAGATCGAATCCAGGACCAACTAACTGTTTTAGTGTGGTACCACATTACTACGTTTTCCAAACCAGAAAACGCCCAGGATCTGCCCATCAAGTATGCGAAAAATGCCAAAGCATGAGCCAGATGATGGCAAATACCAGACCTAACCCTGACCTAACCGGTGTTATCCTCTAAAATATAGATTGAATCCAGGCATAACTCACTGTTGCAGTGCGGTACCACACTACTACCTGATCCAACCCAGAAAACGCCCAGGATCTGGCCAACAAGTATGCGAAAAATGCGAAAGTATGAGCCAGATGATGGCAAATACCAGACCTAACCCTGACCTATCCGGTGTTATCATCTAAAATATAGATTGAATCCAGGTTTAACTCACTGTTGCAGTGTGGTACCACACTACTACGAGACACAAACCAGAAAACGCCCAGGATCTGGCCAACAAGTATGCGAATAATGCGAAAGTATGAGCCAGATGATGGCAAATACCAGACCTAACCCTGACCTAACCGGTGTTATCCTCTAAAATATAGATTGAATCTAACCTAAACTCACAGATTCAGTGCGGTACCACACTACTCCGTGATCCAAACCAGAAAACGCCTCGGATCTGGCCAACAAGTATGCGAAAAATGCGAAAGCATGAGCCAGATGATGGCAAATACCAGATCTTACCTTAACCTAACCGCTGTTACCCTCTAATATATAGATCGAATCCAGGATTGCTTCACTGTTTCAATGCGGTACCACACTACTACCTCATCCAACCCAGAAAACGCTGAGGATCTGGCCAACAAGTAGGCGAAAGATGCAAAAATATGAGCCGGATTATGGCAAATACCAGACCTGACCCTGACATAACCGGTGTTACCCTCTAAAATATAGATTTTATCCAGGTTTAACTCACTGATGCAGTGTGGAACCACAATACTACGTGAGCCAAACCAGAAAACGCCCAGGATCTGGCCAAGAAGTAGGTGAAAAATGCGAAGGTATGAGCCAGATGGAGGCAAATACCAGACCTAACCCTGACCTGACCGGTGTTATCCTCTAAAATATAGACTGAATCCAGGTTTACCTCTCTGTTGCAAACTGGAACCACATTACTACGTGATCCAAACCAGAAAACGCCCAGGATCTGGCAAATAAGTATGCGAATAATGCGAAAGTATGAGCCAGATGATGGCAAATACCAGATCTTGCCTTAACCTAACCGCTGTTACCCTCTAATATATAGATCGAATCCAGGATTACTTCACTGTTTCAATGCGGTACCACATTACTGCGTGATCCAATCCAGAAAACGCCCAGGATCTGGCCAACAAGTATGTGAAAAATGCGAAAGCATTGGCCAGGTGAAGGCAAATACCAGACCTAACCCTGACCTAACCGGTGTTATCATCTAAACTATAGATTGTATCCAGGTTTAACTCACTGTTGCAGTATGGAACCACATTACTACGTGATCCAAACCAGAAAACGCCCAGGATCTGGCCAAGAAGTAGGTGAAAAATGCGAAGGTATGAGCCAGATGGAGGCAAATACCAGACCTAACCCTGACCTAACCGGTGTTATCCTCTAAAATATAGATTGAATCCAGGTTTACCTCTCTGTTGCAGTCTGGAACCACATTACTACGTGATCCAAAGCAGAAAACGCCCAGGATCTGGCAAATAAGTATGCGAATAATGCGAAAGTATGAGCCAGATGATGGCAAATACCAGACCTAACCCAAACCTAACCGGTGTTACCACCTAATATATAGATCGAATCCAGGATTGGTTCACTGTTTCAGTGCGGTACCACACTACTACATGATCCAACCCAGAAAACGCCCAGGATCTGGGCAACAAGTATGCGAAGAATGCGAAAGTATGAGCCAGATGATGGCAAATACCAGACCTAAGCCAAACCTAACCGGTGTTACCCTCTAAAATATAGATTGTATCCAGGTTTACCTCTCTGTTGCAGTGTGGAACCACATTACTACGTGATCCAAACCAGAAAACGCCCAGGATCTGGGTAACAAGTATGCGAAAAATGCGAATGTATGAGCCAGATGATGGCAAATACCAGACCTAACCCTGACCTAACCGGTGTTATCCTCTAAAATATAGATTGAATCCAGGTTTAACTCACTGTTTCAGTGTGGTACCACATTACTACGTGACCCCAACCCAGAAAACGCCCAAGATCTGGCCAACAAGTATACGAAAAATACGAAAGTATGGGCCAGGTGATGGCAAATACCAGACCTAACCCTGACCTAACCAGTGTTATCCTCTAAAATATAGATGTGAATCCAGGATTAGCTCACTGTTTCAGTATGGTACCACATTACTACGTGATCCAAACCAGAAAACGCCCTGGATCTGGCCAATAAGTATGCGAAAAATGCGAAAGTATAAGCCAGATGATGGCAAATACCAGACCTAACACTGACCTAACCGGTGTTATCCTCTAAAATATAGATTGAATCCAGGTTTAACTCACAGTTGCAGTGGGGTACCACACTACTACCTGATCCAACCCAGAAAACGCCCAGGATCTGGCCAACAAGTATGCGAGAAATGCGAAAATATGAGCCGGATTATGGCAAATACCAGACCTGACCCTGACATAACCGGTGTTACCCTCTAAAATATAGATTTTATCCAGGTTTAACTCACTGTTTCAGTGCGGTACAAAACTACTACCTGATCCAACCCAGAAAACGCTCAGGATCTGGCCAACAAGTATGCGAAAAAGGGGAAAGTATGAGCCAGATGATGGCAAATACCAGACCTAACCCTGACCTAACCGGAGTTATCCTCTAAAATATAGGTTGAATCCAGGTTTAACTCACTGTTTCAGTGTGGTACCACATTACTGCGTGATCCAAACCAGAAAACGCCCAGGTTCTGGCCAAAAAGTATGCGAAAAAGGGGAAAGTATGAGCCAGATGATGGCAAATACCAGACCTAACCCTGACCTAACCGGAGTTATCCTCTAAAATATAGGTTGAATCCAGGTTTAACTCGCTGTTTCAGAGTGGTTTTACATTACTACGTGATCCAATCCAGAAAACGCCCAGGTTCTGGCCAACAAGTATGCGAAAAATGCGAAAATATGAGCCGGATTATGGCAAATACCAGACCTGACCCTGACATAACCGGTGTTACCCTCTAAAATATAGATTTTATCCAGGTTTAACTCACTGTTGCAGTGTGGAACCACAATACTACGTGATCCAAACCAGAAAACGCTCAGGTTCTGGCCAACAAGTATGCGAAAAATGCGAAAATATGAGCCAGATGATGGCAAATACCAGACCTGACCCTGACATAACCGGTGTTATCCTGTAAAATATAGATTGAATCCTGGTTTAACTCACTGTTGCAGTGTGGAACCACATTACTACGTGATCCAAACCAGAAAACGCCCAGGATCTGGCCAACAAGTATGCGAAAAAGGGGAAAGTATGAGCCAGATGATGGCAAATACCAGACCTAACCCTGACCTAACCGGCGTTATCCTCTAAAATATAGGTTGAATCCAGGTTTAACTCACTGTTTCAGAGTGGTTCTACATTACTACGTGATCCAATCCAGAAAACGCCCAGGTTCTGGCCAACAAGTATGCGAAAAACGGGAAAGCATGAGCCAGATGATGGCCAATACCAGACCTAACCCAAACCTAACCGGTGTTACCCTCTAATATATAGATCGAATTCAGGATTTCTGCACTGTTTCAGTGCGTGAAAAAACTACTACCTGATCCAACTCTGAAAACGCCCAGGATCTGGCCAACAAGTATGCGAAAAATGCAAAAGTATGAGCCAGATGATGGCAAATACCAGACCAAACCCAAACCTAACCGGTGTTACCCATTAATATATAAATCGAATTCGGGATCCACTCACTGTTTCAGTGTGGTACCACATTACTGCGTGATCCAAACCAGAAAACGCCCAGGATCTGCCCATCAAGTATGCGAAAAATGCCAAAGCATGAGCCAGATGATGGCAAATACCAGACCTAACCCTGACCTAACCGGTGTTATCCTCTAAAGTATAGATTGAATCCAGGTTTAACTCACTATTGCAGTGCGGTACCACACTACTACCTGATGCAACCAAGAAAACGCCCAGGATCTGGCCATCAAGTATGCGAAAAATGCGAAAGCATAAGCCAGATGAAGGCAAATACCACACCTAACCCTGACCTAACCGGTGTTATCCTCTAAAATATAGATTGAATCTAACCTAAACTCACAGATTCAGGGCGGTACCACACTACTCCGTGATCCAAACCAGAAAACGCCTCGGATCTGGCCAACAAGTATGCGAAAAATGCGAAAGTATGAGCCAGATGATGGCAAATACCAGACCTAACCCTGACCTAACCGGTGTTATCCTCTAAAATATAGATCGAATCCAGGACCAACTAACTGTTTTAGTGTGGTACCACATTACTACGTTTTCCAAACCAGAAAACGCCCAGGATCTGCCCATCAAGTATGCGAAAAATGCCAAAGCATGAGCCAGATGATGGCAAATACCAGACCTAACCCTGACCTAACCGGTGTTATCCTCTAAAATATAGATTGAATCCAGGCATAACTCACTGTTGCAGTGCGGTACCACACTACTACCTGATCCAACCCAGAAAACGCCCAGGATCTGGCCAACAAGTATGCGAAAAATGCGAAAGTATGAGCCAGATGATGGCAAATACCAGACCTAACCCTGACCTATCCGGTGTTATCATCTAAAATATAGATTGAATCCAGGTTTAACTCACTGTTGCAGTGTGGTACCACACTACTACGAGACACAAACCAGAAAACGCCCAGGATCTGGCCAACAAGTATGCGAATAATGCGAAAGTATGAGCCAGATGATGGCAAATACCAGACCTAACCCTGACCTAACCGGTGTTATCCTCTAAAATATAGATTGAATCTAACCTAAACTCACAGATTCAGTGCGGTACCACACTACTCCGTGATCCAAACCAGAAAACGCCTCGGATCTGGCCAACAAGTATGCGAAAAATGCGAAAGCATGAGCCAGATGATGGCAAATACCAGATCTTACCTTAACCTAACCGCTGTTACCCTCTAATATGTAGATCGAATCCAGGATTGCTTCACTGTTTCAATACGGTACCACACTACTATCTCATCCAACCCAGAAAACGCTGAGGATCTGGCCAACAAGTAGGCGAAAAATGCAAAAATATGAGCCGGACTATGGCAAATACCAGACCTGACCCTGACATAACCGGTGTTACCCTCTAAAATATAGATTTTATCCAGGTTTAACTCACTGATGCAGTGTGGAACCACAATACTACGTGAGCCAAACCAGAAAACGCCCAGGATCTGGCCAAGAAGTAGGTGAAAAATGCGAAGGTATGAGCCAGATGGAGGCAAATACCAGACCTAACCCTGACCTAACCGGAGTTATCCTCTAAAATATAGACTGAATCCAGGTTTACCTCTCTGTTGCAGTCTGGAACCACATTACTACGTGATCCAAACCAGAAAACGCCCAGGATCTGGCAAATAAGTATGCGAATAATGCGAAAGTATGAGCCAGATGATGGCAAATACCAGATCTTACCTTAACCTAACCGCTGTTACCCTCTAATATATAGATCGAATCCAGGATTACTTCACTGTTTCAATGCGGTACCACATTACTGCGTGATCCAATCCAGAAAACGCCCAGGATCTGGCCAACAAGTATGCGAAAAATGCGAAAGCATTGGCCAGGTGAAGGCAAATACCAGACCTAACCCTGACCTAACCGGAGTTATCATCTAAACTATAGATTGTATCCAGGTTTAACTCACTGTTGCAGTATGGAACCACATTACTACGTGATCCAAACCAGAAAACGCCCAGGATCTGGCCAAGAAGTAGGTGAAAAATGCGAAGGTATGAGCCAGATGGAGGCAAATACCAGACCTAACCATGACCTAACCGGTGTTATCCTCTAAAATATAGATTGAATCCAGGTTTACCTCTCTGTTGCAGTCTGGAACCACATTACTACGTGATCCAAAGCAGAAAACGCCCAGGATCTGGCAAATAAGTATGCGAATAATGCGAAAGTATGAGCCAGATGATGGCAAATACCAGACCTAACCCAAACCTAACCGGTGTTACCACCTAATATATAGATCGAATCCAGGATTGGTTCACTGTTTCAGTGCGGTACCACACTACTACCTGATCCAACCCAGAAAACGCCCAGGATCTGGGCAACAAGTATGCGAAGAATGCGAAAGTATGAGCCAGATGATGGCAAATACCAGACCTAAGCCAAACCTAACCGGTGTTACCCTCTAAAATATAGATTGTATCCAGGTTTACCTCTCTGTTGCAGTGTGGAACCACATTACTACGTGATCCAAACCAGAAAACGCCCAGGATCTGGGTAACAAGTATGCGAAAAATGCGAATGTATGAGCCAGATGATGGCAAATACCAGACCTAACCCTGACATAACCGGTGTTATCCTCTAAAATATAGATTGAATCCAGGATTAACTCACAGCTGCAATGCGGTACCACACTACTACCTGATCTAACCCAGAAAACGCCCAGGATCTGGCCAACAAGTATGCGAAAAATGCGAAAGTATGAGCCAGATGATGGCAAATACCAGACCTAACCCTGACCTAACCGGTGTTATCCTCTAAAATATAGATTGAATCCAGGTTTAACTCACTGTTTCAGTGTGGTACCACATTACTACGTGACCCCAACACAGAAAACGCCCAGGATCTGGCCAACAAGTATGCGAAAAATGCGAAAGTATGGGCCAGATGATGGCAAATACCAGACCTAACCCTGACCTAACCAGTGTTATTCTCTAAAATATAGATCGAATCCGGGTTTAACTCACTGTTGCAGTGTGGAACCACATTACTACGTGACCCAACCCAGAAAACGCCCAGGATCTGGCCAACAAGTATGCGAAAAATGCGAAAGTATGAGCCAGATGATGGCAAATACCTGACCTAACCCAAACCTAACCGGTGTTACCCTCTAATATATAGGTCGAATCCAGGATTACTTCACTGTTTCTAAGCGGTACCACACTACTACCAGATCCAACCCAGAAATCGCTCAGGATCTGGCCAACAAGTATGCGAAAAATGCGTAAGTATGAGCCAGATGATGGCAAATACCAGACCTAACCCTGACCTAACAGGTGTTATCCTCTAAAATATTGATTGAATCTAAGATAAACTCACTGTTTCAGTGTGGTACCACATTACTGCGAGATCCAAACCAGAAAACGCCCAGGTTCGGGCCAACAAGTATGCGAAAAATGCGTAAGCATGAGCCAGATGATGGCAAATACCAGACCTAACCCAAACCTAACCGCTGTTACCCTCTAAAATATAGATTTTATCCAGGTTTAACTCACTGTTGCAGTGTGGGAACACAACACTACGTGATCCAAACCAGAAAACGCCCAGGATCTGGCAAATAAGTATGCGAATAATGCGAAAGTATGAGGCAGATGACGGCAAATACCAGACCTAACCCAAACCTAACCGGTGTAACCCTCTAATATATAGATCGAATCCAGGATTAGCTCACTGTTGCAGTGTGGTACCACATTACTACGTGACCCCAACCCAGAAAACGCCCAGGATCTGGCCAACAAGTATGCGTAAAATGCGAAAGTATGAGCCAGATGATGGCAAATACCAGACCTAACCCTGACCTAACCGGTGTTATCCTCTAAAATATAGATTGAATCCAGGATTAACTCACTGTTTCAGTGTGGTACCACATTACTACGTGTTCCAAACCAGAAACTGCCCAGGATCTGGCCAACAAGTATGCGAAAAATGCGAAAATATGAGCCGGATTATGGCAAATACCAGACCTGACCCTGACATAACCGGTGTTATCCTCTAAAATATAGATCGAAACCAGGATTAGCTCACTGTTGCAGTGTGGTACCACATTACTACGTGACCCCAACCCAGAAAACGCCCAGGATCTGGCCAACAAGTATGCGTAAAATGCGAAAGTATGAGCCAGATGATGGCAAATACCAGACCTAACCCTGACCTAACCGGTGTTATCCTCTAAAATATAGATTGAATCCAGGTTTAACTCACTGTTGCAGTGCGGTACCACACTACTACCTGATCCAACCCAGAAAACGCCCAGGATCTGGCCAACAAGTATGCGAAAAATGCGAAAGTATGAGCCAGATGATGGCAAATACCAGACCTAACCCTGACCTAACCGGTGTTGTCCTCTAAAATATAGATCGAAACCAGGATTAGCTCACTGTTGCAGTGTGGTACCACATTACTACGTGACCCCAACCCAGAAAACGCCCAGGATCTGGCCAACAAGTATGCGAAAAATGCGAAAGTATGAGCCAGATGATGGCAAGTACCAGACCTAACCCTGACCTAACAGGTGTTATCCTCTAAAATATAGATTGTATCCAGGTTTAACTCACTGTTGCAGCGTGGAACCACACAACTACGTGTTCAAAACCAGAAAACGCCCAGGATCTGGCCAACAAGTATGCGAAAAATGCGAAAGTATGAGCCAGATGATGGTAAATACCAGAACTGACCCTGTCCTAACCGGAGTTATCCTCTAAAATATACATTGAATCCAGGTTTACTCACTGTTTCAGAGTGGTTCTACATTACTACGAGATCCAAACCAGAAAACGCCCAGGATCTGGCCAACAAGTATGCGAAAAATGCGAAAGCATTAGCCAGATGATGGCAAATACCTGACCTAACCCAAACCTAACCGGTGTTACCCTCTAATATATAGGTCGAATCCAGGATTACTTCACTGTTTCTAAGCGGTACCACACTACTACCAGATCCAAACCAGAAATCGCTCAGGATCTGGCCAACAAGTATGCGAAAAATGCGAAAGTATGAGCCAGATGATGGCAAATACCAGACCTAACCCTGACCTAACAGGTGTTATCCTCTAAAATATTGATTGAATCTAAGATAAACTCACTGTTTCAGTGTGGTACCACATTACTGCGAGATCCAAACCAGAAAACGCCCAGGTTCTGGCCAACAAGTATGCGAAAAATGCGAAAGCATGAGCCAGATGATGGCAAATACCAGACCTAACCCAAACCTAACCGTTGTTACCCTCTAAAATATAGATTTTATCCAGGTTTAACTCACTGTTGCAGTGTGGAAACACAACACTACGTGATCCAAACCAGAAAACGCCCAGGATCTGGCAAATAAGTATGCGAATAATGCGAAAATATGAGGCAGATGTTGGCAAATACCAGACCTAACCCAAACCTAACCGGTGTAACCCTCTAATATATAGATCGAATCCAGGATTACTTCACTGTTTCTAAGCGGTACCACACTACTACCGGATCCAACCCAAAAAACGCTCAGGATCTGGCCAACAAGTATGCGAAAAATGCGAAAATATGAGCCGGATTATGGCAAATACCATACCTGACCCTGACCTAACCGGTGTTACCCACTAAAATATAGATTTTATCCAGGTTTAACTCACTGTTGCAGTGTGGAACCACAATACTACGTGATCCAAACCAGGAAACGCCCAGGATCTGGCAAACAAGTATGCGAAAAATGCGAAAATATGAGCCGGATTATGGCAAATACCAGACCTGACCCTGACCTAACCGGTGTTACCCACTAATATATAGATCGAATCCAGGTTTAGCTCACTGTTGCAGTGTGGAACGACATTACTACGTGATCCAAACCAGAAAACGCCCAGGATCTGGGTAACAAGTATGCGAAAAATGCGAATGTATGAGCCAGATGATGGCAAATACCAGACCTAACCATGACATAACCGGTGTTATCCTCTAAAATATAGATTGAATCCAGGATTAACTCACTGTTTCAGTGTGGTACCACATTACTACGTGTTACAAACCAGAAAATTCCCAGGATCTGACCATCAACTATGCGAAAAAAGCCAAAGCATGAGCCAGATGATGGCAAATACCAGACCTAACCCTGACCTAACCGGTGTTATCCTCTAAAATATAGATTGAATCCAGGTTTAACTCACAGCTGCAATGCGGTACCACACTACTACCTGATCTAACCCAGAAAACGCCCAGGATCTGGCCAACAAGTATGCGAAAAATGCGAAAGTATGAGCCAGATGATGGCAAATACCAGACCTAACCCTGACCTAACCGGTGTTATCCTCTAAAATATAGATTGTATCCAGGTT
Source organism: Colletes latitarsis (assembly GCF_051014445.1). NCBI lineage: Eukaryota > Metazoa > Arthropoda > Insecta > Hymenoptera > Colletidae > Colletes > Colletes latitarsis. The sequence goes on from NC_135145.1 coordinate 30,384,206, forward strand.
TAACTCACTGTTGCAGTGTGGTACCACATTACTGCGTGACCCCAACCCAGAAAACGCCCAAGATCTGGCCAACAAGTATACGAAAAATACGAAAGTATGGGCCAGGTGATGGCAAATACCAGACCTAACCCTGACCTAACCAGTGTTATCCTCTAAAATATAGATGTGAATCCAGGATTAGCTCACTGTTTCAGTATGGTACCACATTACTACGTGATCCAAACCAGAAAACGCCCAGGATCTGGCCAACAAGTATGCGAAAAATGCGAAAGTATAAGCCAGATGATGGCAAATACCAGACCTATCCCTGACCTAACCGGTGTTATCCTCTAAAATATAGATTGAATCCAGGTTTAACTCACAGTTGCAGTGGGGTACCACACCACTACCTGATCCAACCCAGAAAACGCCCAGGATCTGGCCAACAAGTATGCGAAAAATGCGAAAATATGAGCCGGATTATGGCAAATACCAGACCTGACCCTGACATAACCGGTGTTACCCTCTAAAATATAGATTTTATCCAGGTTTAACACACTGTTGCAGTGTGGAACCACAATACTACGTGATCCAAACCAGAAAACGCTCAGGTTCTGGCCAACAAGTATGCGAAAAATGCGAAAATATGAGCCAGATGATGGCAAATACCAGACCTGACCCTGACATAACCGGTGTTATCCTGTAAAATATAGATTGAATCCTGGTTTAACTCACTGTTGCAGTGTGGAACCACATTACTACGCGATCCAAACCAGAAAACGCCCAGGATCTGGCCAACAAGTATGCGAAAAAGGGGAAAGTATGAGCCAGATGATGGCAAATACCAGACCTAACCCTGACCTAACCGGCGTTATCCTCTAAAATATAGGTTGAATCCAGGTTTAACTCACTGTTTCAGAGTGGTTCTACATTACTACGTGATCCAATCCAGAAAACGCCCAGGTTCTGGCCAACAAGTATGCGAAAAACGGGAAAGCATGAGCCAGATGATGGCCAATACCAGACCTAACCCAAACCTAACCGGTGTTACCCTCTAATATATAGATCGAATTCAGGATTTCTGCACTGTTTCAGTGCGGTAAAAAACTACTACCTGATCCAACTCTGAAAACGCCCAGGATCTGGCCAACAAGTATGCGAAAAATGCAAAAGTATGAGCCAGATGATGGCAAATACCAGACCAAACCCAAACCTAACCGGTGTTACCCATTAATATATAAATCGAATTCGGGATCCACTCACTGTTTCAGTGTGGTACCACATTACGGCGTGATCCAAACCAGAAAACGCCCAGGATCTGCCCATCAAGTATGCGAAAAATGCCAAAGCATGAGCCAGATGATGGCAAATACCAGACCTAACCCTGACCTAACCGGTGTTATCCTCTAAAGTATAGATTGAATCCAGGTTTAACTCACTATTGCAGTGCGGTACCACACTACTACCTGATGCAACCAAGAAAACGCCCAGGATCTGGCCATCAAGTATGCGAAAAATGCGAAAGCATAAGCCAGATGAAGGCAAATACCACACCTAACCCTGACCTAACCGGTGTTATCCTCTAAAATATAGATTGAATCTAACCTAAACTCACAGATTCAGGGCGGTACCACACTACTCCGTGATCCAAACCAGAAAACGCCTCGGATCTGGCCAACAAGTATGCGAAAAATGCGAAAGTATGAGCCAGATGATGGCAAATACCAGACCTAACCCTGACCTAACCGGTGTTATCCTCTAAAATATAGATCGAATCCAGGACCAACTAACTGTTTTAGTGTGGTACCACATTACTACGTTTTCCAAACCAGAAAACGCCCAGGATCTGCCCATCAAGTATGCGAAAAATGCGAAAGTATGAGCCAGATGATGGCAAATACCAGACCTAACCCTGACCTAACCGGTGTTATCCTCTAAAATATAGATTGAATCCAGGCTTAACTCACTGTTGCAGTGCGGTACCACACTACTACGTGATCCAACCCAGAAAACGCCCAGGATCTGGCCAACAAGTATGCGAAAAATGCGAAAGTATGAGCCAGATGATGGCAAATACCAGACCTAACCCTGACCTATCCGGTGTTATCATCTAAAATATAGATTGAATCCAGGTTTAACTCACTGTTGCAGTGTGGTACCACACTACTACGAGACACAAACCAGAAAACGCCCAGGATCTGGCCAACAAATATGCGAATAATGCGAAAGTATGAGCCAGATGATGGCAAATACCAGACCTAACCCTGACCTAACCGGTGTTATCCTCTAAAATATAGATTGAATCTAACCTAAACTCACAGATTCAGTGCGGTACCACACTACTCCGTGATCCAAACCAGAAAACGCCTCGGATCTGGCCAACAAGTATGCGAAAAATGCGAAAGCATGAGCCAGATGATGGCAAATACCAGATCTTACCTTAACCTAACCGCTGTTACCCTCTAATATGTAGATCGAATCCAGGATTGCTTCACTGTTTCAATGCGGTACCACACTACTACCTCATCCAACCCAGAAAACGCTGAGGATCTGGCCAACAAGTAGGCGAAAAATGCAAAAATATGAGCCGGACTATGGCAAATACCAGACCTGACCCTGACATAACCGGTGTTACCCTCTAAAATATAGATTTTATCCAGGTTTAACTCACTGATGCAGTGTGGAACCACAATACTACGTGAGCCAAACCAGAAAACGCCCAGGATCTGGCCAAGAAGTAGGTGAAAAATGCGAAGGTATGAGCCAGATGGAGGCAAATACCAGACCTAACCCTGACCTAACCGGAGTTATCCTCTAAAATATAGACTGAATCCAGGTTTACCTCTCTGTTGCAGTCTGGAACCACATTACTACGTGATCCAAACCAGAAAACGCCCAGGATCTGGCAAATAAGTATGCGAATAATGCGAAAGTATGAGCCAGATGATGGCAAATACCAGATCTTACCTTAACCTAACCGCTGTTACCCTCTAATATATAGATCGAATCCAGGATTACTTCACTGTTTCAATGCGGTACCACATTACTGCGTGATCCAATCCAGAAAACGCCCAGGATCTGGCCAACAAGTATGCGAAAAATGCGAAAGCATTGGCCAGGTGAAGGCAAATACCAGACCTAACCCTGACCTAACCGGTGTTATCATCTAAACTATAGATTGTATCCAGGTTTAACTCACTGTTGCAGTATGGAACCACATTACTACGTGATCCAAACCAGAAAACGCCCAGGATCTGGCCAAGAAGTAGGTGAAAAATGCGAAGGTATGAGCCAGATGGAGGCAAATACCAGACCTAACCCTGACCTAACCGGTGTTATCCTCTAAAATATAGATTGAATCCAGGTTTACCTCTCTGTTGCAGTCTGGAACCACATTACTACGTGATCCAAAGCAGAAAACGCCCAGGATCTGGCAAATAAGTATGCGAATAATGCGAAAGTATGAGCCAGATGATGGCAAATACCAGACCTAACCCAAACCTAACCGGTGTTACCACCTAATATATAGATCGAATCCAGGATTGGTTCACTGTTTCAGTGCGGTACCACACTACTACCTGATCCAACCCAGAAAACGCCCAGGATCTGGGCAACAAGTATGCGAAGAATGCGAAAGTATGAGCCAGATGATGGCAAATACCAGACCTAAGCCAAACCTAACCGGTGTTACCCTCTAAAATATAGATTGTATCCAGGTTTACCTCTCTGTTGCAGTGTGGAACCACATTACTACGTGATCCAAACCAGAAAACGCCCAGGATCTGGGTAACAAGTATGCGAAAAATGCGAATGTATGAGCCAGATGATGGCAAATACCAGACCTAACCCTGACATAACCGGTGTTATCCTCTAAAATATAGATTGAATCCAGGATTAACTCACAGCTGCAATGCGGTACCACACTACTACCTGATCTAACCCAGAAAACGCCCAGGATCTGGCCAACAAGTATGCGAAAAATGCGAAAGTATGAGCCAGATGATGGCAAATACCAGACCTAACCCTGACCTAACCGGTGTTGTCCTCTAAAATATAGATTGAATCCAGGTTTAACTCACTGTTTCAGTGTGGTACCACATTACTACGTGACCCCAACCCAGAAAACGCCCAGGATCTGGCCAACAAGTATGCGAAAAATGCGAAAATATGGGCCAGATGATGGCAAATACCAGACCTAACCCTGACCTAACCAGTGTTATCCTCTAAAATATAGATCGAATCCGGGTTTAACTCACTGTTGCAGTGTGGAACCACATTACTACGTGACCCAACCCAGAAAACGCCCAGGATCTGGCCAACAAGTATGCGAAAAATGCGAAAGTATGAGCCAGATGATGGCAAATACCTGACCTAACCCAAACCTAACCGGTGTTACCCTCTAATATATAGGTCGAATCCAGGATTACTTCACTGTTTCTAAGCGGTACCACACTACTACCAGATCCAACCCAGAAATCGCTCAGGATCTGGCCAACAAGTATGCGAAAAATGCGAAAGTATGAGCCAGATGATGGCAAATACCAGACCTAACCCTGACCTAACAGGTGTTATCCTCTAAAATATTGATTGAATCTAAGATAAACTCACTGTTTCAGTGTGGTACCACATTACTGCGAGATCCAAACCAGAAAACGCCCAGGTTCTGGCCAACAAGTATGCGAAAAATGCGTAAGCATGAGCCAGATGATGGCAAATACCAGACCTAACCCAAACCTAACCGCTGTTACCCTCTAAAATATAGATTTTATCCAGGTTTAACTCACTGTTGCAGTGTGGGAACACAACACTACGTGATCCAAACCAGAAAACGCCCAGGATCTGGCAAATAAGTATGCGAATAATGCGAAAGTATGAGGCAGATGACGTCAAATACCAGACCTAACCCAAACCTAACCGGTGTAACCCTCTAATATATAGATCGAATCCAGGATTACTTCACTGTTTCTAAGCGGTACCACACTACTACCAGATCCAACCCAGAAAACGCTCAGGATCTGGCCAACAAGTATGCGAAAAATGCGAAAATATGAGCCGGATTATGGCAAATACCAGACCTGACCCTGACATAACCGGTGTTATCCTCTAAAATATAGATCGAAACCAGGATTAGCTCACTGTTGCAGTGTGGTACCACATTACTACGTGACCCCAACCCAGAAAACGCCCAGGATCTGGCCAACAAGTATGCGTAAAATGCGAAAGTATGAGCCAGATGATGGCAAATACCAGACCTAACCCTGACCTAACCGGTGTTATCCTCTAAAATATAGATTGAATCCAGGATTAACTCACTGTTTCAGTGTGGTACCACATTACTACGTGTTCCAAACCAGAAACTGCCCAGGATCTGGCCAACAAGTATGCGAAAAATGCGAAAATATGAGCCGGATTATGGCAAATACCAGACCTGACCCTGACATAACCGGTTTTACCCTCTAAAATAGAGATTTTATCCATGTTTAGCTCACTGTTGCAGTGTGGAACCACAATACTACGTGATCCAAACCAGAAAACGCCCAGGATCTGGCCAACAAGTATGCGAAAAATGCGAAAGTATGAGCCAGATGATGGCAAATGCCAGACCTAACCCTGACCTAACCGGTGTTATCCTCTAAAATATAGATCGAAACCAGGATTAGCTCACTGTTGCAGTGTGGTACCACATTACTACGTGACCCCAACCCAGAAAACGCCCAGGATCTGGCCAACAAGTATGCGTAAAATGCGAAAGTATGAGCCAGATGATGGCAAATACCAGACCTAACCCTGACCTAACCGGTGTTATCCTCTAAAATATAGATTGAATCCAGGTTTACTCACTGTTTCAGAGTGGTTCTACATTACTACGAGATCCAAACCAGAAAACGCCCAGGATCTGGCCAACAAGTATGCGAAAAATGCGAAAATATGAGGCAGATGTTGGCAAATACCAGACCTAACCCAAACCTAACCGGTGTAACCCTCTAATATATAGATCGAATCCAGGATTACTTCACTGTTTCTAAGCGGTACCACACTACTACCGGATCCAACCCAAAAAACGCTCAGGATCTGGCCAACAAGTATGCGAAAAATGCGAAAATATGAGCCGGATTATGGCAAATACCATACCTGACCCTGACCTAACCGGTGTTACCCACTAAAATATAGATTTTATCCAGGTTTAACTCACTGTTGCAGTGTGGAACCACAATACTACGTGATCCAAACCAGGAAACGCCCAGGATCTGGCAAACAAGTATGCGAAAAATGCGAAAATATGAGCCGGATTATGGCAAATACCAGACCTGACCCTGACCTAACCGGTGTTACCCACTAATATATAGATCGAATCCAGGTTTAGCTCACTGTTGCAGTGTGGAACCACATTACTACGTGACCCCAACCCAGAAAACGCCCAAGATCTGGCCAACAAGTATACGAAAAATACGAAAGTATGGGCCAGGTGATGGCAAATACCAGACCTAACCCTGACCTAACCAGTGTTATCCTCTAAAATATAGATGTGAATCCAGGATTAGCTCACTGTTTCAGTATGGTACCACATTACTACGTGATCCAAACCAGAAAACGCCCAGGATCTGGCCAACAAGTATGCGAAAAATGCGAAAGTATGAGCCAGATGATGGCAAGTACCAGACCTAACCCTGACCTAACAGGTGTTATCCTCTAAAATATAGATTGTATCCAGGTTTAACTCACTGTTGCAGCGTGGAACCACACAACTACGTGTTCAAAACCAGAAAACGCCCAGGATCTGGCCAACAAGTATGCGAAAAATGCGAAAGTATGAGCCAGATGATGGTAAATACCAGAACTGACCCTGTCCTAACCGGAGTTATCCTCTAAAATATACATTGAATCCAGGTTTACTCACTGTTTCAGAGTGGTTCTACATTACTACGAGATCCAAACCAGAAAACGCCCAGGATCTGGCCAACAAGTATGCGAAAAATGCGAAAGCATTAGCCAGATGATGGCAAATACCTGACCTAACCCAAACCTAACCGGTGTTACCCTCTAATATATAGGTCGAATCCAGGATTACTTCACTGTTTCTAAGCGGTACCACACTACTACCAGATCCAACCCAGAAATCGCTCAGGATCTGGCCAACAAGTATGCGAAAAATGCGAAAGTATGAGCCAGATGATGGCAAATACCAGACCTAACCCTGACCTAACAGGTGTTATCCTCTAAAATATTGATTGAATCTAAGATAAACTCACTGTTTCAGTGTGGTACCACATTACTGCGAGATCCAAACCAGAAAACGCCCAGGTTCTGGCCAACAAGTATGCGAAAAATGCGAAAGCATGAGCCAGATGATGGCAAATACCAGACCTAACCCAAACCTAACCGTTGTTACCCTCTAAAATATAGATTTTATCCAGGTTTAACTCACTGTTGCAGTGTGGAAACACAACACTACGTGATCCAAACCAGAAAACGCCCAGGATCTGGCAAATAAGTATGCGAATAATGCGAAAATATGAGGCAGATGTTGGCAAATACCAGACCTAACCCAAACCTAACCGGTGTAACCCTCTAATATATAGATCGAATCCAGGATTACTTCACTGTTTCTAAGCGGTACCACACTACTACCGGATCCAACCCAAAAAACGCTCAGGATCTGGCCAACAAGTATGCGAAAAATGCGAAAATATGAGCCGGATTATGGCAAATACCATACCTGACCCTGACCTAACCGGTGTTACCCACTAAAATATAGATTTTATCCAGGTTTAACTCACTGTTGCAGTGTGGAACCACAATACTACGTGATCCAAACCAGGAAACGCCCAGGATCTGGCAAACAAGTATGCGAAAAATGCGAAAATATGAGCCGGATTATGGCAAATACCAGACCTGACCCTGACCTAACCGGTGTTACCCACTAATATATAGATCGAATCCAGGTTTAGCTCACTGTTGCAGTGTGGAACCACATTACTACGTGATCCAAACCAGAAAACGCCCAGGATCTGGGTAACAAGTATGCGAAAAATGCGAATGTATGAGCCAGATGATGGCAAATACCAGACCTAACCATGACATAACCGGTGTTATCCTCTAAAATATAGATTGAATCCAGGATTAACTCACTGTTTCAGTGTGGTACCACATTACTACGTGTTACAAACCAGAAAATTCCCAGGATCTGACCATCAACTATGCGAAAAAAGCCAAAGCATGAGCCAGATGATGGCAAATACCAGACCTAACCCTGACCTAACCGGTGTTATCCTCTAAAATATAGATTGAATCCAGGTTTAACTCACAGCTGCAATGCGGTACCACACTACTACCTGATCTAACCCAGAAAACGCCCAGGATCTGGCCAACAAGTATGCGAAAAATGCGAAAGTATGAGCCAGATGATGGCAAATACCAGACCTAACCCTGACCTAACCGGTGTTATCCTCTAAAATATAGATTGTATCCAGGTTTAACTCACTGTTGCAGTGTGGTACCACATTACTGCGTGACCCCAACCCAGAAAACGCCCAAGATCTGGCCAACAAGTATACGAAAAATACGAAAGTATGGGCCAGGTGATGGCAAATACCAGACCTAACCCTGACCTAACCAGTGTTATCCTCTAAAATATAGATGTGAATCCAGGATTAGCTCACTGTTTCAGTATGGTACCACATTACTACGTGATCCAAACCAGAAAACGCCCAGGATCTGGCCAACAAGTATGCGAAAAATGCGAAAGTATAAGCCAGATGATGGCAAATACCAGACCTATCCCTGACCAAACCGGTGTTATCCTCTAAAATATAGATTGAATCCAGGTTTAACTCACAGTTGCAGTGGGGTACCACACCACTACCTGATCCAACCCAGAAAACGCCCAGGATCTGGCCAACAAGTATGCGAAAAATGCGAAAATATGAGCCGGATTATGGCAAATACCAGACCTGACCCTGACATAACCGGTGTTACCCTCTAAAATATAGATTTTATCCAGGTTTAACACACTGTTGCAGTGTGGAACCACAATACTACGTGATCCAAACCAGAAAACGCTCAGGTTCTGGCCAACAAGTATGCGAAAAATGCGAAAATATGAGCCAGATGATGGCAAATACCAGACCTGACCCTGACATAACCGGTGTTATCCTGTAAAATATAGATTGAATCCTGGTTTAACTCACTGTTGCAGTGTGGAACCGCATTACTACGTGATCCAAACCAGAAAACGCCCAGGATCTGGCCAACAAGTATGCGAAAAAGGGGAAAGTATGAGCCAGATGATGGCAAATACCAGACCTAACCCTGACCTAACCGGCGTTATCCTCTAAAATATAGGTTGAATCCAGGTTTAACTCACTGTTTCAGAGTGGTTCTACATTACTACGTGATCCAATCCAGAAAACGCCCAGGTTCTGGCCAACAAGTATGCGAAAAACGGGAAAGCATGAGCCAGATGATGGCCAATACCAGACCTAACCCAAACCTAACCGGTGTTACCCTCTAATATATAGATCGAATTCAGGATTTCTGCACTGTTTCAGTGCGGTAAAAAACTACTACCTGATCCAACTCTGAAAACGCCCAGGATCTGGCCAACAAGTATGCGAAAAATGCAAAAGTATGAGCCAGATGATGGCAAATACCAGACCAAACCCAAACCTAACCGGTGTTACCCATTAATATATAAATCGAATTCGGGATCCACTCACTGTTTCAGTGTGGTACCACATTACTGCGTGATCCAAACCAGAAAACGCCCAGGATCTGCCCATCAAGTATGCGAAAAATGCCAAAGCATGAGCCAGATGATGGCAAATACCAGACCTAACCCTGACCTAACCGGTGTTATCCTCTAAAGTATAGATTGAATCCAGGTTTAACTCACTATTGCAGTGCGGTACCACACTACTACCTGATGCAACCAAGAAAACGCCCAGGATCTGGCCATCAAGTATGCGAAAAATGCGAAAGCATAAGCCAGATGAAGGCAAATACCACACCTAACCCTGACCTAACCGGTGTTATCCTCTAAAATATAGATTGAATCTAACCTAAACTCACAGATTCAGGGCGGTACCACACTACTCCGTGATCCAAACCAGAAAACGCCTCGGATCTGGCCAACAAGTATGCGAAAAATGCGAAAGTATGAGCCAGATGATGGCAAATACCAGACCTAACCCTGACCTAACCGGTGTTATCCTCTAAAATATAGATCGAATCCAGGACCAACTAACTGTTTTAGTGTGGTACCACATTACTACGTTTTCCAAACCAGAAAACGCCCAGGATCTGCCCATCAAGTATGCGAAAAATGCGAAAGTATGAGCCAGATGATGGCAAATACCAGACCTAACCCTGACCTAACCGGTGTTATCCTCTAAAATATAGATTGAATCTAACCTAAACTCACAGATTCAGTGCGGTACCACACTACTCCGTGATCCAAACCAGAAAACGCCTCGGATCTGGCCAACAAGTATGCGAAAAATGCGAAAGCATGAGCCAGATGATGGCAAATACCAGATCTTACCTTAACCTAACCGCTGTTACCCTCTAATATGTAGATCGAATCCAGGATTGCTTCACTGTTTCAATGCGGTACCACACTACTACCTCATCCAACCCAGAAAACGCTGAGGATCTGGCCAACAAGTAGGCGAAAAATGCAAAAATATGAGCCGGACTATGGCAAATACCAGACCTGACCCTGACATAACCGGTGTTACCCTCTAAAATATAGATTTTATCCAGGTTTAACTCACTGATGCAGTGTGGAACCACAATACTACGTGAGCCAAACCAGAAAACGCCCAGGATCTGGCCAAGAAGTAGGTGAAAAATGCGAAGGTATGAGCCAGATGGAGGCAAATACCAGACCTAACCCTGACCTAACCGGAGTTATCCTCTAAAATATAGACTGAATCCAGGTTTACCTCTCTGTTGCAGTCTGGAACCACATTACTACGTGATCCAAACCAGAAAACGCCCAGGATCTGGCAAATAAGTATGCGAATAATGCGAAAGTATGAGCCAGATGATGGCAAATACCAGATCTTACCTTAACCTAACCGCTGTTACCCTCTAATATATAGATCGAATCCAGGATTACTTCACTGTTTCAATGCGGTACCACATTACTGCGTGATCCAATCCAGAAAACGCCCAGGATCTGGCCAACAAGTATGCGAAAAATGCGAAAGCATTGGCCAGGTGAAGGCAAATACCAGACCTAACCCTGACCTAACCGGTGTTATCATCTAAACTATAGATTGTATCCAGGTTTAACTCACTGTTGCAGTATGGAACCACATTACTACGTGATCCAAACCAGAAAACGCCCAGGATCTGGCCAAGAAGTAGGTGAAAAATGCAAAGGTATGAGCCAGATGGAGGCAAATACCAGACCTAACCCTGACCTAACCGGTGTTATCCTCTAAAATATAGATTGAATCCAGGTTTACCTCTCTGTTGCAGTCTGGAACCACATTACTACGTGATCCAAAGCAGAAAACGCCCAGGATCTGGCAAATAAGTATGCGAATAATGCGAAAGTATGAGCCAGATGATGGCAAATACCAGACCTAACCCAAACCTAACCGGTGTTACCACCTAATATATAGATCGAATCCAGGATTGGTTCACTGTTTCAGTGCGGTACCACACTACTACCTGATCCAACCCAGAAAACGCCCAGGATCTGGGCAACAAGTATGCGAAGAATGCGAAAGTATGAGCCAGATGATGGCAAATACCAGACCTAAGCCAAACCTAACCGGTGTTACCCTCTAAAATATAGATTGTATCCAGGTTTACCTCTCTGTTGCAGTGTGGAACCACATTACTACGTGATCCAAACCAGAAAACGCCCAGGATCTGGGTAACAAGTATGCGAAAAATGCGAATGTATGAGCCAGATGATGGCAAATACCAGACCTAACCCTGACATAACCGGTGTTATCCTCTAAAATATAGATTGAATCCAGGATTAACTCACAGCTGCAATGCGGTACCACACTACTACCTGATCTAACCCAGAAAACGCCCAGGATCTGGCCAACAAGTATGCGAAAAATGCGAAAGTATGAGCCAGATGATGGCAAATACCAGACCTAACCCTGACCTAACCGGTGTTGTCCTCTAAAATATAGATTGAATCCAGGTTTAACTCACTGTTTCAGTGTGGTACCACATTACTACGTGACCCCAACCCAGAAAACGCCCAGGATCTGGCCAACAAGTATGCGAAAAATGCGAAAGTATGGGCCAGATGATGGCAAATACCAGACCTAACCCTGACCTAACCAGTGTTATCCTCTAAAATATAGATCGAATCCGGGTTTAACTCACTGTTGCAGTGTGGAACCACATTACTACGTGACCCAACCCAGAAAACGCCCAGGATCTGGCCAACAAGTATGCGAAAAATGCGAAAGTATGAGCCAGATGATGGCAAATACCTGACCTAACCCAAACCTAACCGGTGTTACCCTCTAATATATAGGTCGAATCCAGGATTACTTCACTGTTTCTAAGCGGTACCACACTACTACCAGATCCAACCCAGAAATCGCTCAGGATCTGGCCAACAAGTATGCGAAAAATGCGAAAGTATGAGCCAGATGATGGCAAATACCAGACCTAACCCTGACCTAACAGGTGTTATCCTCTAAAATATTGATTGAATCTAAGATAAACTCACTGTTTCAGTGTGGTACCACATTACTGCGAGATCCAAACCAGAAAACGCCCAGGTTCTGGCCAACAAGTATGCGAAAAATGCGTAAGCATGAGCCAGATGATGGCAAATACCAGACCTAACCCAAACCTAACCGCTGTTACCCTCTAAAATATAGATTTTATCCAGGTTTAACTCACTGTTGCAGTGTGGGAACACAACACTACGTGATCCAAACCAGAAAACGCCCAGGATCTGGCAAATAAGTATGCGAATAATGCGAAAGTATGAGGCAGATGACGTCAAATACCAGACCTAACCCAAACCTAACCGGTGTAACCCTCTAATATATAGATCGAATCCAGGATTACTTCACTGTTTCTAAGCGGTACCACACTACTACCAGATCCAACCCAGAAAACGCTCAGGATCTGGCCAACAAGTATGCGAAAAATGCGAAAATATGAGCCGGATTATGGCAAATACCAGACCTGACCCTGACATAACCGGTGTTATCCTCTAAAATATAGATCGAAACCAGGATTAGCTCACTGTTGCAGTGTGGTACCACATTACTACGTGACCCCAACCCAGAAAACGCCCAGGATCTGGCCAACAAGTATGCGTAAAATGCGAAAGTATGAGCCAGATGATGGCAAATACCAGACCTAACCCTGACCTAACCGGTGTTATCCTCTAAAATATAGATTGAATCCAGGATTAACTCACTGTTTCAGTGTGGTACCACATTACTACGTGTTCCAAACCAGAAACTGCCCAGGATCTGGCCAACAAGTATGCGAAAAATGCGAAAATATGAGCCGGATTATGGCAAATACCAGACCTGACCCTGACATAACCGGTTTTACCCTCTAAAATAGAGATTTTATCCATGTTTAGCTCACTGTTGCAGTGTGGAACCACAATACTACGTGATCCAAACCAGAAAACGCCCAGGATCTGGCCAACAAGTATGCGAAAAATGCGAAAGTATGAGCCAGATGATGGCAAATGCCAGACCTAACCCTGACCTAACCGGTGTTATCCTCTAAAATATAGATCGAAACCAGGATTAGCTCACTGTTGCAGTGTGGTACCACATTACTACGTGACCCCAACCCAGAAAACGCCCAGGATCTGGCCAACAAGTATGCGTAAAATGCGAAAGTATGAGCCAGATGATGGCAAATACCAGACCTAACCCTAACCTAACCGGTGTTATCCTCTAAAATATAGATTGAATCCAGGTTTAACTCACTGTTGCAGTGCTGTACCACACTACTACCTGATCCAACCCAGAAAACGCCCAGGATCTGGCCAACAAGTATGCGAAAAATGCGAAAGTATGAGCCAGATGATGGCAAATACCAGACCTAACCCTGACCTAACCGGTGTTGTCCTCTAAAATATAGATCGAAACCAGGATTAGCTCACTGTTGCAGTGTGGTACCACATTACTACGTGACCCCAACCCAGAAAACGCCCAGGATCTGGCCAACAAGTATGCGAAAAATGCGAAAGTATGAGCCAGATGATGGCAAGTACCAGACCTAACCCTGACCTAACAGGTGTTATCCTCTAAAATATAGATTGTATCCAGGTTTAACTCTCTGTTGCAGCGTGGAACCACACAACTACGTGTTCAAAACCAGAAAACGCCCAGGATCTGGCCAACAAGTATGCGAAAAATGCGAAAGTATGAGCCAGATGATGGTAAATACCAGAACTGACCCTGTCCTAACCGGAGTTATCCTCTAAAATATACATTGAATCCAGGTTTACTCACTGTTTCAGAGTGGTTCTACATTACTACGAGATCCAAACCAGAAAACGCCCAGGATCTGGCCAACAAGTATGCGAAAAATGCGAAAGCATGAGCCAGATGATGGCAAATACCTGACCTAACCCAAACCTAACCGGTGTTACCCTCTAATATATAGGTCGAATCCAGGATTACTTCACTGTTTCTAAGCGGTACCACACTACTACCAGATCCAACCCAGAAATCGCTCAGGATCTGGCCAACAAGTATGCGAAAAATGCGAAAGTATGAGCCAGATGATGGCAAGTACCAGACCTAACCCTGACCTAACAGGTGTTATCCTCTAAAATATTGATTGAATCTAAGATAAACTCACTGTTTCAGTGTGGTACCACATTACTGCGAGATCCAAACCAGAAAACGCCCAGGTTCTGGCCAACAAGTATGCGAAAAATGCGAAAGCATGAGCCAGATGATGGCAAATACCAGACCTAACCCAAACCTAACCGTTGTTACCCTCTAAAATATAGATTTTATCCAGGTTTAACTCACTGTTGCAGTGTGGAAACACAACACTACGTGATCCAAACCAGAAAACGCCCAGGATCTGGCAAATAAGTATGCGAATAATGCGAAAATATGAGGCAGATGTTGGCAAATACCAGACCTAACCCAAACCTAACCGGTGTAACCCTCTAATATATAGATCGAATCCAGGATTACTTCACTGTTTCTAAGCGGTACCACACTACTACCGGATCCAACCCAAAAAACGCTCAGGATCTGGCCAACAAGTATGCGAAAAATGCGAAAATATGAGCCGGATTATGGCAAATACCATACCTGACCCTGACCTAACCGGTGTTACCCACTAAAATATAGATTTTATCCAGGTTTAACTCACTGTTGCAGTGTGGAACCACAATACTACGTGATCCAATCCAGGAAACGCCCAGGATCTGGCAAACAAGTATGCGAAAAATGCGAAAATATGAGCCGGATTATGGCAAATACCAGACCTGACCCTGACCTAACCGGTGTTACCCACTAATATATAGATCGAATCCAGGTTTAGCTCACTGTTGCAGTGTGGAACCACATTACTACGTGACCCCAACCCAGAAAACGCCCAAGATCTGGCCAACAAGTATACGAAAAATACGAAAGTATGGGCCAGGTGATGGCAAATACCAGACCTAACCCTGACCTAACCGGTGTTATCCTCTAAAATATAGATTGTATCCAGGTTTAACTCACTGTTGCAGTGTGGTACCACATTACTACGTGACCCCAACCCAGAAAACGCCCAAGATCTGGCCAACAAGTATACGAAAAATACGAAAGTATGGGCCAGGTGATGGCAAATACCAGACCTAACCCTGACCTAACCAGTGTTATCCTCTAAAATATAGATGTGAATCCAGGATTAGCTCACTGTTTCAGTATGGTACCACATTACTACGTGATCCAAACCAGAAAACGCCCAGGATCTGGCCAACAAGTATGCGAAAAATGCGAAAGTATAAGCCAGATGATGGCAAATACCAGACCTATCCCTGACCTAACCGGTGTTATCCTCTAAAATATAGATTGAATCCAGGTTTAACTCACAGTTGCAGTGGGGTACCACACCACTACCTGATCCAACCCAGAAAACGCCCAGGATCTGGCCAACAAGTATGCGAAAAATGCGAAAGTATGAGCCAGATGATGGCAAATACCGGACCTAACCTTGACCTAACCGGTGTTATCCTCTAAAATATAGATTGAATCCAGGTTTAACTCACTGTTGCAGTGTGGTACCACATTACTACGTGACCCCAACCCAGAAAACGCCCAGGATCTGTCCAACAAGTATGCGAAAAATGCGAAAGTATGGGCCAGATGATGGCAAATACCAGACCTAACCCTGACCTAACCAGTGTTATCGTCTAAAATATAGATCGAATCCGGGTTTAACTCACTGTTGCAGTGTGGAACCACATTACTACGTGACCCAACCCAGAAAACGCCCAGGATCTGGCCAACAAGTATGCGAAAAATGCGAAAGTATGAGCCAGATGATGGCAAATACCTGACCTAACCCAAACCTAACCGGTGTTACCCTCTAATATATAGGTCGAATCCAGGATTACTTCACTGTTTCTAAGCGGTACCACACTACTACCAGATCCAACCCAGAAATCGCTCTGGATCTGGCCAACAAGTATGCGAAAAATGCGAAAGTATGAGCCAGATGATGGCAAATACCAGACCTGACCCTGACATAACCGGTGTTATCCTCTAAAATATAGATCGAATCCAGGACTACTTCACTGTTTCAGTGCGGTACAAAACTACTACGTGATCCAAACCAGAAAACGCCCAGGATCTGGCCAACAAGTATGCGAAAAATGCAAAAGTATGAGCCAGATGATGGCAAATACGAGACCAAACCCGAACCTAACCGGTGTTACCCACTAATATATAGATCGAATCCGGGATCCACTCACTGTTTCAGTGTGGTACCACACTACTGCGTGATCCAAACCAGAAAACGCCCAGGATCTGGCCAACAAGTATGCGAAAAATGCGAAAGTATAAGCCAGATGATGGCAAATACCAGACCTAACCCTGACCTAACCGGTGTTATCCTCTAAAATATAGATTGAATCCAGGATTAACTCACTGTTTCAGTGTGGTACCACATTACTACGTGTTCCAAACCAGAAACTGCCCAGGATCTGGCAAATAAGTATGCGAATAATGCGAAAATATGAGGCAGATGTTGGCAAATACCAGACCTAACCCAAACCTAACCGGTGTAACCCTCTAATATATAGATCGAATCCAGGATTACTTCACTGTTTCAGTGCGGTACAAAACTACTACGTGATCCAAACCAGAAAACGTCCAGGATCTGGCCAACAAGTATGCGAAAAATGCAAAAGTATGAGCCAGATGATGGCAAATACCAGACCAAACCCGAACCTAACCGGTGTTACCCACTAATATATAGATCGAATCCGGGATCCACTCACTGCTTCAGTGTGGTACCACACTACTGCGTGATCCAAACCAGAAAACGCCCAGGATCTGGCCAACAAGTATGCGAAAAATGCGAAAGTATAAGCCAGATGATGGCAAATACCAGACCTAACCCTGACCTAACCGGTGTTATCCTCTAAAATATAGATTGAATCCAGGATTAACTCACTGTTTCAGTGTGATACCACATTACTACGTGTTCCAAACAAGAAACTGCCCAGGATCTGGCCAACAAGTATGCGAAAAATGCGAAAATATGAGCCGGATCATGGCAAATACCAGACCTGACTCTGACCTAACCGGTGTTATCCTCTAAAATATAGATCGAAACCAGGATTAGCTCACTGTTGCAGTGTGGTACCACATTACTACGTGACCCCAACCCAGAAAACGCCCAGGATCTGGCCAACAAGTATGCGAAAAATGCGAAAGTATGAGCCAGATGATGGCAAATACAAGACCTAACCCTAACCTAACCGGTGTTATCCTCTAAAATATAGATTGAATCCAGGTTTAACTCACTGTTGCAGTGCGGTACCACACTACTACCTGATCCAACCCAGAAAACGCCCAGGATCTGGCCAACAAGTATGCGAAAAATGCGAAAGTATGAGCCAGATGATGGCAAATACCAGACCTAACCCTGACCTAACCGGTGTTATCCTCTAAAATATAGATCGAAACCAGGATTAGCGCACTGATGCAGTGTGGTACCACATTACTACGTGACCCCAACCCAGAAAACGCCCAGGATCTGGCCAACAAGTATGCGAAAAACGCGAAAGTATGAGCCAGATGATGGCAAGTACCAGACCTAACCCTGACCTAACCGGTGTTATCGTCTAAACTATACATTGTATCCAGGTTTAACTCACTGTTGCAGTGTGGTACCACATTACTACGTGGTCCAAACCAGAAAACGCCCAGGATCTGGCCAATAAGTATGCGAATAATGCGAAACTATGAGCCAGATGATGGCAAATACCAGACCTAACCCTGACCTAGCCGGTGTTATCCTCCAAAATATAGATGGAATCCAGGTTTAACTCACAGTTTCAGTGCGGTACCACACTACTCCGTGATCCAAACCAGAAAACGCCAAGGATCTGACCAACAAGTATGCGAAAAATGCGAAAGTATAAGCCAGATGATGGCAAATACCAGACCTAACCCTGACCTAGCCGGTGTTATCCTCTAAAATATAGATCGAATCCAGGATTACTTCACTGTGTCAGTGCGGTACCACACTACTACCTGATCCAACCCAGAAAACGCCCAGGATCTGGCCAACAAGTATGCGAAAAATGCGAAGGTATAAGCCAGATGATGGCAAATACCAGACCTAACCCTGACCTAACCGGTGTTATCCTCTAAAATATAGATTGAATCCAGGATTAACTCACTGTTTCAGTGTGGTACCACATTACTACGTGTTCCAAACCAGAAAAAGCCCAGGATCTGGCCATCAACTATGCGAAAAAAGCCAAAGCATGAGCCAGATGATGGCAAATACCAGACCTAACCCTGACCTAACCGGTGTTATCCTCTAAAATATAGATTGAATCCAGGTTTAACTCACAGTTGCTGTGCGGTACCACACTACTCCGTGATCCAAACCAGAAAACGCCCAGGATCTGGCCAACAAGTATGCGAAAAATGCGAAAGTATAAGCCAGATGATGGGAAATACCAGACCTAACCCTGACATAACCGGTGTTATCCTCTAAAATATAGATTGAATCTATGATAAACTCACTGTTTCAGGGTGGTACAACATTACTGCGTGATGCAAACCAGAAAACGCCCAGGATCTGGCCAACAAGTATGCGAAAAATGCGAAAGCATAAGCCAGATGATGGCAAATACATGACGTAACCCAAACCTAACAGGTGTTACCCTCTAACATATAGATCGAATACGGGATTGCTTCTCTGTTTCAGTGCGGTACCACACTACTACCTGATCCAAACCAGAAAACGCCCAGGATCTGGCCAACAAGTATGCGAAAAATGCGAAAGTATAAGCCAGATGATGGGAAATACCAGACCTAACCCTGACATAACCGGTGTTATCCTCTAAAATATAGATTGAATCTATGATAAACTCACTGTTTCAGGGTGGTACAACATTACTGCGTGATGCAAACCAGAAAACGCCCAGGATCTGGCCAACAAGTATGCGAAAAATGCGAAGGTATAAGCCAGATGATGGCAAATACCAGACCTAACCCTGACCTAACCGGTGTTATCCTCTAAAATAAAGATTGTATCCAGGTTTAACTCACTGTTGCAGTGCGGTACTGCACTACTACCTGATCCAACCCAGAAAACGCCCAGGATCTGGCCAACAAGTATGCGAAAAATGCGAAAGTATGAGACAGATGATGGCAAATATCAGACCTGACCCTGACCTAACCGGTGTTATCCTCTAAAATATAGATGGAATCCAGGTTTAACTCACTGTTTCAGAGTGGTTCTCCATTACTACGGGATCCGAACCAGAAAACGCCCAGGATATGGCCAACAAGTATGCCAAAAATGCCAAAGCATGAGCCAGATGATGGCAAATACCAGACCTAACCCAAACCTAACCGGTGTTACCCTCTAATATATGGATCGAATCCAGGTATGCTTCACTGTTTCAGTGCGGTACCACACTACTCCATGATCCAACCCAGAAAACGCCCAGGATCTGGCCAACAAGTATGCGAAAAATGCGACATCATGGGCCAGATGATGGCAAATACCAGACCTAACCCTGACCTAACCGGTGTTATCCTCTAAAATATAGATTGAATCCAGGCTTAACTCACTGTTGCAGTGCGGTACCGCGCTACTACCTGATCCAACCCAGAAAACGCCCTGGATCTGGCCAACAAGTATGCGAAAAATGCGAAAGTATGAGCCAGATGATGGCAAATACCAGACCTAACGTTGACCTAACCGGTGTTATCCTCTAAAATATAGATGGAATCCAGGTTTAACTCACTGTTTCAGAGTGGTTCTCCATTACTACGGGATCCGAACCAGAAAACGCCCAGGATATGGCCAACAAGTATGCCAAAAATGCCAAAGCATGAGCCAGATGATGGCAAATACCAGACCTAACCCAAACCTAACCGGAGTTACCCTCTAATATATAGATCGAATCCAGGTATGCTTCACTGTTTCAGTGCGGTACCGCACTACTACCTGATCCAACCCAGAAAACGCCCAGGATCTGGCCAACAAGTATGCGAGAAATGCGAAAATATGAGCCAGATGATGGCAAATACCAGACTTCACCCTGACCTAACCGGTGTTATTCTCTAAAATATTGATTGAATCCAAGATAAGCTCACTGTTTCAGTGTGGTACCACATTACTGCGAGATCCAGCCCAGAAAACGCCCAAGATCTGGCCAACAAGTATGCGAAAAATGCGAAAATATGAGCCAGATTATGGCAAATACCAGACCTAACCCTGACCTAACCGGTGTTATCCTCTAAAATATAGATTGAATCCAGGTTTAACTCACTGTTGCTGTGTGGAACCACATTACTACGTGATCCAAACCAGAACACGCCCAGGATCTGGCCAACAAGTATGCGAAAAATGCGACATCATGGGCCAGATGATGGCAAATACCAGACCTAACCCTGACCTAACCGGTGTTATCCTCTAAAATATAGATTGAATCCAGGCTTAACTCACTGTTGCAGTGCGGTACCGCGCTACTACCTGATCCAACCCAGAAAACGCCCTGGATCTGGCCAACAAGTATGCGAAAAATGCGAAAGTATGAGCCAGATGATGGCAAATACCAGACCTAACGTTGACCTAACCGGTGTTATCCTCTAAAATATAGATTGAATCTAAGATAAACCCGCTGTTTCAGTGCGGTACCACATTACTGCGAGATCCAAACCAGAAAACGCCCAGGTTCTGGCCAACAAGTATGCGAAAAATGCGAAAGCATGAGACAGATGATGGCAAATACCAGAACTGACCCTGACCTAACCGGTGTTATCCTCTAAAATATTGATTGAATCCAGGTTTAACTCACTGCTTCAGATTGGTACCACATTACTGCGAGATCCAAACCAGAAAACGCCCAGGTTCTGGCCAACAAGTATGCAAAAAATGCGAAAGCATGAGCCAGATGATGGCAAATACCAGACCTAACCCAAACCTAACCGTTGTTACCCTCTAAAATATAGATCGAATCCAGGATTACTTCACTGGTTCAGTGCGGTACCACACTACTACCTGATCCAACCCAGAAAACGCCCAGTTTCTGGCCAACAAGTAGGTGAAAAATGCGAAATTATGAGCCACATGATGGCAAATACGAGACCTAACCCAAACCGAACCGGTGTTACCCTCTATTATATAGATCGAATCCAGGATTACTTCACTGTTTCAGTGCGGTACCACACTACTACCTGATCCAACCCAGAAAACGCCCAAGATCTGGTCAACGAGTATGCGAAAAATGCGAAAATATGAGCCAGATTATGGCAAATACCAGACCTAACCCTGACCTAACCGGTGTTATCCTCTAAAATACAGATTGAATCCAGGTTTAACTCACTGTTGCAGCGTGGAACCAAATTACTACGTGATCCAAACCAGAAAACGCCCAGGATCTGGCGAACAAGTATGCGAAAAATGCGAATGTATGAGCCAGATGATGGCAAATACCAGACCTAACCCTGACCTAACCGGTGTTATCCTCTAAAATATAGATAGAATCCAGGTTTGACTCACTGTTTCAGTGTGGTACCACATTACTACGTTTTCCAAACCAGAAAACGCCCAGAATCTGTCCATCAAGTATGCGAAAAATGCCAAAGCATGAGCCAGATGATGACAAATACCAGGCCTAGCCCTGACCTAACCGGTGTTATCCTCTAAAGTATAGATTGAATCCAGGTTTAACTCACTGTTGCAGTGCGGTACCACACTACTACCTGATCCAAACCAGAAAACGCCCAGGTTCTGGCGAACAAGTATGCGAAAAATGCGAATGTATGAGCCAGATGATGGCAAATACCAGACCTAACCCTGACCTAACCGGTGTTATCCTCTAAAATATAGATTGAATCCAGCTTTGACTCACTGTTTCAGTGTGGTACCACATTACTAAGTTCTCCAAACCAGAAAACACCCAGGATCTGCCTATCAAGTATGCGAAAAATGCCAAAGCATGAGCCAGATGATGGCAAATACCAGACCTAACCCTGACCTAGCCGGTGTTATCATCTAAAATATAGATTGAATCCAGGTTTAACGCACAGTTTCTGTACGGTACCACACGACTCCGTGATCCAAACCAGACAACGCCCAGGATCTGGCCAACAAGTATGCGAAAAATGCGAAACTATAAGCCAGATGATGGCAAATACCAGACCTAACCCTGACCTAGCCGGTGTTATCCTCTAAAATATAGATTGAATCCAGGTTTAACTCACAGCTGCAATGCGGTACCACACTACTACCTGATCTAACCCAGAAAACGCCCAGGATCTGGCCAACAAGTATGCGAAAAATGCGAAAGTATGAGCCAGATGATGGCAAATACCAGACCTAACCCTGACCTAACCGGTGTTATCCTCTAAAATATAGATTGTATCCAGGTTTAACTCACTGTTGCAGTGTGGTACCACATTACTACGTGACCCCAACCCAGAAAACGCCCAAGATCTGGCCAACAAGTATACGAAAAATACGAAAGTATGGGCCAGGTGATGGCAAATACCAGACCTAACCCTGACCTAACCAGTGTTATCCTCTAAAATATAGATGTGAATCCAGGATTAGCTCACTGTTTCAGTATGGTACCACATTACTACGTGATCCAAACCAGAAAACGCCCAGGATCTGGCCAACAAGTATGCGAAAAATGCGAAAGTATAAGCCAGATGATGGCAAATACCAGACCTATCCCTGACCTAACCGGTGTTATCCTCTAAAATATAGATTGAATCCAGGTTTAACTCACAGTTGCAGTGGGGTACCACACCACTACCTGATCCAACCCAGAAAACGCCCAGGATCTGGCCAACAAGTATGCGAAAAATGCGAAAGTATGAGCCAGATGATGGCAAATACCGGACCTAACCTTGACCTAACCGGTGTTATCCTCTAAAATATAGATTGAATCCAGGTTTAACTCACTGTTGCAGTGTGGTACCACATTACTACGTGACCCCAACCCAGAAAACGCCCAGGATCTGTCCAACAAGTATGCGAAAAATGCGAAAGTATGGGCCAGATGATGGCAAATACCAGACCTAACCCTGACCTAACCAGTGTTATCCTCTAAAATATAGATCGAATCCGGGTTTAACTCACTGTTGCAGTGTGGAACCACATTACAACGTGACCCAACCCAGAAAACGCCCAGGATCTGGCCAACAAGTATGCGAAAAATGCGAAAGTATGAGCCAGATGATGGCAAATACTTGACCTAACCCAAACCTAACCGGTGTTACCCTCTAATATATAGGTCGAATCCAGGATTACTTCACTGTTTCTAAGCGGTACCACACTACTACCAGATCCAACCCAGAAATCGCTCTGGATCTGGCCAACAAGTATGCGAAAAATGCGAAAGTATGAGCCAGATGATGGCAAATACCAGACCTAACCCTGACCTAACAGGTGTTATCCTCTAAAATATTGATTGAATCTAAGATAAACTCACTGTTTCAGTGTGGTACCACATTACTGCGAGATCCAATCCAGAAAACGCCCAGGTTCTGGCCAACAAGTATGCGAAAAATGCGAAAGTATGGGCCAGATGATGGCAAATACCAGACCTAACCCAAACCTAACCGTTGTTACCCTCTAAAATATAGATTTTATCCAGGTTTAACTCACTGTTGCAGTGTGGAAACACAACACTACGTGATCCAAACCAGAAAACGCCTAGGATCTGGCCAACAAGTATGCGAAAAATGCGAAAATATGAGCCGGATTATGGCAAATACCAGACCTGACCCTGACATAACCGGTGTTATCCTCTAAAATATAGATCGAATCCAGGACTACTTCACTGTTTCAGTGCGGTACAAAACTACTACGTGATCCAAACCAGAAAACGCCCAGGATCTGGCCAACAAGTATGCGAAAAATGCAAAAGTATGAGCCAGATGATGGCAAATACCAGACCAAACCCGAACCTAACCGGTGTTACCCACTAATATATAGATCGAATCCGGGATCCACTCACTGTTTCAGTGTGGTACCACACTACTGCGTGATCCAAACCAGAAAACGCCCAGGATCTGGCCAACAAGTATGCGAAAAATGCGAAAGTATAAGCCAGATGATGGCAAATACCAGACCTAACCCTGACCTAACCGGTGTTATCCTCTAAAATATAGATTGAATCCAGGATTAACTCACTGTTTCAGTGTGGTACCACATTACTACGTGTTCCAAACCAGAAACTGCCCAGGATCTGGCAAATAAGTATGCGAATAATGCGAAAATATGAGGCAGATGTTGGCAAATACCAGACCTAACCCAAACCTAACCGGTGTAACCCTCTAATATATAGATCGAATCCAGGATTACTTCACTGTTTCAGTGCGGTACAAAACTACTACGTGATCCAAACCAGAAAACGTCCAGGATCTGGCCAACAAGTATGCGAAAAATGCAAAAGTATGAGCCAGATGATGGTAAATACCAGACCAAACCCGAACCTAACCGGTGTTACCCACTAATATATAGATCGAATCCGGGATCCACTCACTGCTTCAGTGTGGTACCACACTACTGCGTGATCCAAACCAGAAAACGCCCAGGATCTGGCCAACAAGTATGCGAAAAATGCGAAAGTATAAGCCAGATGATGGCAAATACCAGACCTAACCCTGACCTAACCGGTGTTATCCTCTAAAATATAGATTGAATCCAGGATTAACTCACTGTTTCAGTGTGATACCACATTACTACGTGTTCCAAACAAGAAACTGCCCAGGATCTGGCCAACAAGTATGCGAAAAATGCGAAAATATGAGCCGGATCATGGCAAATACCAGACCTGACTCTGACCTAACCGGTGTTATCCTCTAAAATATAGATCGAAACCAGGATTAGCTCACTGTTGCAGTGTGGTACCACATTACTACGTGACCCCAACCCAGAAAACGCCCAGGATCTGGCCAACAAGTATGCGAAAAATGCGAAAGTATGAGCCAGATGATGGCAAATACATGACCTAACCCTAACCTAACCGGTGTTATCCTCTAAAATATAGATTGAATCCAGGTTTAACTCACTGTTGCAGTGCGGTACCACACTACTACCTGATCCAACCCAGAAAACGCCCAGGATCTGGCCAACAAGTATGCGAAAAATGCGAAAGTATGAGCCAGATGATGGCAAATACCAGACCTAACCCTGACCTAACCGGTGTTATCCTCTAAAATATAGATCGAAACCAGGATTAGCGCACTGTTGCAGTGTGGTACCACATTACTACGTGACCCCAACCCAGAAAACGCCCAGGATCTGGCCAACAAGTATGCGAAAAACGCGAAAGTATGAGCCAGATGATGGCAAGTACCAGACCTAACCCTGACCTAACCGGTGTTATCGTCTAAACTATACATTGTATCCAGGTTTAACTCACTGTTGCAGTGTGGAACCACATTACTACGTGGTCCAAACCAGAAAACGCCCAGGATCTGGCCAATAAGTATGCGAATAATGCGAAACTATGAGCCAGATGATGGCAAATACCAGACCTAACCCTGACCTAGCCGGTGTTATCCTCCAAAATATAGATGGAATCCAGGTTTAACTCACAGTTTCAGTGCGGTACCACACTACTCCGTGATCCAAACCAGAAAACGCCAAGGATCTGACCAACAAGTATGCGAAAAATGCGAAAGTATAAGCCAGATGATGGCAAATACCAGACCTAACCCTGACCTAGCCGGTGTTATCCTCTAAAATATAGATCGAATCCAGGATTACTTCACTGTGTCAGTGCGGTACCACACTACTACCTGATCCAACCCAGAAAACGCCCAGGATCTGGCCAACAAGTATGCGAAAAATGCGAAGGTATAAGCCAGATGATGGCAAATACCAGACCTAACCCTGACCTAACCGGTGTTATCCTCTAAAATATAGATTGAATCCAGGATTAACTCACTGTTTCAGTGTGGTACCACATTACTACGTGTTCCAAACCAGAAAAAGCCCAGGATCTGGCCATCAACTATGCGAAAAAAGCCAAAGCATGAGCCAGATGATGGCAAATACCAGACCTAACCCTGACCTAACCGGTGTTATCCTCTAAAATATAGATTGAATCCAGGTTTAACTCACAGTTGCTGTGCGGTACCACACTACTCCGTGATCCAAACCAGAAAACGCCCAGGATCTGGCCAACAAGTATGCGAAAAATGCGAAAGTATAAGCCAGATGATGGGAAATACCAGACCTAACCCTGACATAACCGGTGTTATCCTCTAAAATATAGATTGAATCTATGATAAACTCACTGTTTCAGGGTGGTACAACATTACTGCGTGATGCAAACCAGAAAACGCCCAGGATCTGGCCAACAAGTATGCGAAAAATGCGAAAGTATAAGCCAGATGATGGCAAATACCAGACCTAACCCTGACCTAACCGGTGTTATCCTCTAAAATATAGATTGAATCCAGGATTAACTCACTGTTTCAGTGTGGTACCACATTACTACGTGTTCCAAACCAGAAACTGCCCAGGATCTGGCAAATAAGTATGCGAATAATGCGAAAATATGAGGCAGATGTTGGCAAATACCAGACCTAACCCAAACCTAACCGGTGTAACCCTCTAATATATAGATCGAATCCAGGATTACTTCACTGTTTCAGTGCGGTACAAAACTACTACGTGATCCAAACCAGAAAACGTCCAGGATCTGGCCAACAAGTATGCGAAAAATGCAAAAGTATGAGCCAGATGATGGCAAATACCAGACCAAACCCGAACCTAACCGGTGTTACCCACTAATATATAGATCGAATCCGGGATCCACTCACTGCTTCAGTGTGGTACCACACTACTGCGTGATCCAAACCAGAAAACGCCCAGGATCTGGCCAACAAGTATGCGAAAAATGCGAAAGTATAAGCCAGATGATGGCAAATACCAGACCTAACCCTGACCTAACCGGTGTTATCCTCTAAAATATAGATTGAATCCAGGATTAACTCACTGTTTCAGTGTGATACCACATTACTACGTGTTCCAAACAAGAAACTGCCCAGGATCTGGCCAACAAGTATGCGAAAAATGCGAAAATATGAGCCGGATCATGGCAAATACCAGACCTGACTCTGACCTAACCGGTGTTATCCTCTAAAATATAGATCGAAACCAGGATTAGCTCACTGTTGCAGTGTGGTACCACATTACTACGTGACCCCAACCCAGAAAACGCCCAGGATCTGGCCAACAAGTATGCGAAAAATGCGAAAGTATGAGCCAGATGATGGCAAATACATGACCTAACCCTAACCTAACCGGTGTTATCCTCTAAAATATAGATTGAATCCAGGTTTAACTCACTGTTGCAGTGCGGTACCACACTACTACCTGATCCAACCCAGAAAACGCCCAGGATCTGGCCAACAAGTATGCGAAAAATGCGAAAGTATGAGCCAGATGATGGCAAATACCAGACCTAACCCTGACCTAACCGGTGTTATCCTCTAAAATATAGATCGAAACCAGGATTAGCGCACTGTTGCAGTGTGGTACCACATTACTACGTGACCCCAACCCAGAAAACGCCCAGGATCTGGCCAACAAGTATGCGAAAAACGCGAAAGTATGAGCCAGATGATGGCAAGTACCAGACCTAACCCTGACCTAACCGGTGTTATCGTCTAAACTATACATTGTATCCAGGTTTAACTCACTGTTGCAGTGTGGAACCACATTACTACGTGATCCAAACCAGAAAACGCCCAGGATCTGGCCAATAAGTATGCGAATAATGCGAAACTATGAGCCAGATGATGGCAAATACCAGACCTAACCCTGACCAAGCCGGTGTTATCCTCCAAAATATAGATGGAATCCAGGTTTAACTCACAGTTTCAGTGCGGTACCACACTACTCCGTGATCCAAACCAGAAAACGCCAAGGATCTGACCAACAAGTATGCGAAAAATGCGAAAGTATAAGCCAGATGATGGCAAATACCAGACCTAACCCTGACCTAGCCGGTGTTATCCTCTAAAATATAGATCGAATCCAGGATTACTTCACTGTGTCAGTGCGGTACCACACTACTACCTGATCCAACCCAGAAAACGCCCAGGATCTGGCCAACAAGTATGCGAAAAATGCGAAGGTATAAGCCAGATGATGGCAAATACCAGACCTAACCCTGACCTAACCGGTGTTATCCTCTAAAATATAGATTGAATCCAGGATTAACTCACTGTTTCAGTGTGGTACCACATTACTACGTGTTCCAAACCAGAAAAAGCCCAGGATCTGGCCATCAACTATGCGAAAAAAGCCAAAGCATGAGCCAGATGATGGCAAATACCAGACCTAACCCTGACCTAACCGGTGTTATCCTCTAAAATATAGATTGAATCCAGGTTTAACTCACAGTTGCTGTGCGGTACCACACTACTCCGTGATCCAAACCAGAAAACGCCCAGGATCTGGCCAACAAGTATGCGAAAAATGCGAAAGTATAAGCCAGATGATGGGAAATACCAGACCTAACCCTGACATAACCGGTGTTATCCTCTAAAATATAGATTGAATCTATGATAAACTCACTGTTTCAGGGTGGTACAACATTACTGCGTGATGCAAACCAGAAAACGCCCAGGATCTGGCCAACAAGTATGCGAAAAATGCGAAAGCATAAGCCAGATGATGGCAAATACATGACGTAACCCAAACCTAACAGGTGTTACCCTCTAACATATAGATTGAATACGGGATTGCTTCTCTGTTTCAGTGCGGTACCACACTACTACCTGATCCAAACCAGAAAACGCCGAGGATCTGGCCATCAACTATGCGAAAAATGCCAAAGCATGAGCCAGATGATGGCAAATACCAGACCTAACCCTGACCTAACCGGTGTTATCCTATAAAATAAAGATTGTATCCAGGTTTAACTCACTGTTGCAGTGCGGTACTGCACTACTACCTGATCCAACCCAGAAAACGCCCAGGATCTGGCCAACAAGTATGCGAAAAATGCGAAAGTATGAGACAGATGATGGCAAATATCAGACCTAACCCTGACCTAACCGGTGTTATCCTCTAAAATATAGATAGAATCCAGGTTTGACTCACTGTTTCAGTGTGGTACCACATTACTACGTTTTCCAAACCAGAAAACGCCCAGAATCTGTCCATCAAGTATGCGAAAAATGCCAAAGCATGAGCCAGATGATGACAAATACCAGGCCTAGCCCAGACCTAACCGGTGTTATCCTCTAAAGTATAGATTGAATCCAGGTTTAACTCACTGTTGCAGTGCGGTACCACACTACTACCTGATCCAAACCAGAAAACGCCCAGGTTCTGGCGAACAAGTATGCGAAAAATGCGAATGTATGAGCCAGATGATGGCAAATACCAGACCTAACCCTGACCTAACCGGTGTTATCCTCTAAAATATAGATTGAATCCATCTTTGACTCACTGTTTCAGTGTGGTACCACATTACTAAGTTCTCCAAACCAGAAAACACCCAGGATCTGCCCATCAAGTATGCGAAAAATGCCAAAGCATGAGCCAGATGATGGCAAATACCAGACCTAACCCTGACCTAGCCGGTGTTATCATCTAAAATATAGATTGAATCTAAGATAAACTCACTGTTTCAGTGTGGTACCACATTACTGCGAGATCCAAACCAGAAAACGCCCAGGTTCTGGCGAACAAGTATGCGAAAAATGCGAATGTATGAGCCAGATGATGGCAAATACCAGACCTAACCCTGACCTAACCGGTGTTATCCTCTAAAATATAGATTGAATCCAGCTTTGACTCACTGTTTCAGTGTGGTACCACATTACTAAGTTCTCCAAACCAGAAAACACCCAGGATCTGCCTATCAAGTATGCGAAAAATGCCAAAGCATGAGCCAGATGATGGCAAATACCAGACCTAACCCTGACCTAGCCGGTGTTATCATCTAAAATATAGATTGAATCCAGGTTTAACGCACAGTTTCTGTACGGTACCACACGACTCCGTGATCCAAACCAGACAACGCCCAGGATCTGGCCAACAAGTATGCGAAAAATGCGAAACTATAAGCCAGATGATGGCAAATACCAGACCTAACCCTGACCTAGCCGGTGTTATCCTCTAAAATATAGATTGAATCCAGGTTTAACTCACAGCTGCAATGCGGTACCACACTACTACCTGATCTAACCCAGAAAACGCCCAGGATCTGGCCAACAAGTATGCGAAAAATGCGAAAGTATGAGCCAGATGATGGCAAATACCAGACCTAACCCTGACCTAACCGGTGTTATCCTCTAAAATATAGATTGTATCCAGGTTTAACTCACTGTTGCAGTGTGGTACCACATTACTACGTGACCCCAACCCAGAAAACGCCCAAGATCTGGCCAACAAGTATACGAAAAATACGAAAGTATGGGCCAGGTGATGGCAAATACCAGACCTAACCCTGACCTAACCAGTGTTATCCTCTAAAATATAGATGTGAATCCAGGATTAGCTCACTGTTTCAGTATGGTACCACATTACTACGTGATCCAAACCAGAAAACGCCCAGGATCTGGCCAACAAGTATGCGAAAAATGCGAAAGTATAAGCCAGATGATGGCAAATACCAGACCTATCCCTGACCTAACCGGTGTTATCCTCTAAAATATAGATTGAATCCAGGTTTAACTCACAGTTGCAGTGGGGTACCACACCACTACCTGATCCAACCCAGAAAACGCCCAGGATCTGGCCAACAAGTATGCGAAAAATGCGAAAGTATGAGCCAGATGATGGCAAATACCGGACCTAACCTTGACCTAACCGGTGTTATCCTCTAAAATATAGATTGAATCCAGGTTTAACTCACTGTTGCAGTGTGGTACCACATTACTACGTGACCCCAACCCAGAAAACGCCCAGGATCTGTCCAACAAGTATGCGAAAAATGCGAAAGTATGGGCCAGATGATGGCAAATACCAGACCTAACCCTGACCTAACCAGTGTTATCCTCTAAAATATAGATCGAATCCGGGTTTAACTCACTGTTGCAGTGTGGAACCACATTACTACGTGACCCAACCCAGAAAACGCCCAGGATCTGGCCAACAAGTATGCGAAAAATGCGAAAGTATGAGCCAGATGATGGCAAATACTTGACCTAACCCAAACCTAACCGGTGTTACCCTCTAATATATAGGTCGAATCCAGGATTACTTCACTGTTTCTAAGCGGTACCACACTACTACCAGATCCAACCCAGAAATCGCTCTGGATCTGGCCAACAAGTATGCGAAAAATGCGAAAGTATGAGCCAGATGATGGCAAATACCAGACCTAACCCTGACCTAACAGGTGTTATCCTCTAAAATATTGATTGAATCTAAGATAAACTCACTGTTTCAGTGTGGTACCACATTACTGCGAGATCCAATCCAGAAAACGCCCAGGTTCTGGCCAACAAGTATGCGAAAAATGCGAAAGTATGGGCCAGATGATGGCAAATACCAGACCTAACCCAAACCTAACCGTTGTTACCCTCTAAAATATAGATTTTATCCAGGTTTAACTCACTGTTGCAGTGTGGAAACACAACACTACGTGATCCAAACCAGAAAACGCCCAGGATCTGGCCAACAAGTATGCGAAAAATGCGAAAATATGAGCCGGATTATGGCAAATACCAGACCTGACCCTGACATAACCGGTGTTATCCTCTAAAATATAGATCGAATCCAGGACTACTTCACTGTTTCAGTGCGGTACAAAACTACTACGTGATCCAAACCAGAAAACGCCCAGGATCTGGCCAACAAGTATGCGAAAAATGCAAAAGTATGAGCCAGATGATGGCAAATACCAGACCAAACCCGAACCTAACCGGTGTTACCCACTAATATATAGATCGAATCCGGGATCCACTCACTGTTTCAGTGTGGTACCACACTACTGCGTGATCCAAACCAGAAAACGCCCAGGATCTGGCCAACAAGTATGCGAAAAATGCGAAAGTATAAGCCAGATGATGGCAAATACCAGACCTAACCCTGACCTAACCGGTGTTATCCTCTAAAATATAGATTGAATCCAGGATTAACTCACTGTTTCAGTGTGGTACCACATTACTACGTGTTCCAAACCAGAAACTGCCCAGGATCTGGCAAATAAGTATGCGAATAATGCGAAAATATGAGGCAGATGTTGGCAAATACCAGACCTAACCCAAACCTAACCGGTGTAACCCTCTAATATATAGATCGAATCCAGGATTACTTCACTGTTTCAGTGCGGTACAAAACTACTACGTGATCCAAACCAGAAAACGTCCAGGATCTGGCCAACAAGTATGCGAAAAATGCAAAAGTATGAGCCAGATGATGGCAAATACCAGACCAAACCCGAACCTAACCGGTGTTACCCACTAATATATAGATCGAATCCGGGATCCACTCACTGCTTCAGTGTGGTACCACACTACTGCGTGATCCAAACCAGAAAACGCCCAGGATCTGGCCAACAAGTATGCGAAAAATGCGAAAGTATAAGCCAGATGATGGCAAATACCAGACCTAACCCTGACCTAACCGGTGTTATCCTCTAAAATATAGATTGAATCCAGGATTAACTCACTGTTTCAGTGTGATACCACATTACTACGTGTTCCAAACAAGAAACTGCCCAGGATCTGGCCAACAAGTATGCGAAAAATGCGAAAATATGAGCCGGATCATGGCAAATACCAGACCTGACTCTGACCTAACCGGTGTTATCCTCTAAAATATAGATCGAAACCAGGATTAGCTCACTGTTGCAGTGTGGTACCACATTACTACGTGACCCCAACCCAGAAAACGCCCAGGATCTGGCCAACAAGTATGCGAAAAATGCGAAAGTATGAGCCAGATGATGGCAAATACATGACCTAACCCTAACCTAACCGGTGTTATCCTCTAAAATATAGATTGAATCCAGGTTTAACTCACTGTTGCAGTGCGGTACCACACTACTACCTGATCCAACCCAGAAAACGCCCAGGATCTGGCCAACAAGTATGCGAAAAATGCGAAAGTATGAGCCAGATGATGGCAAATACCAGACCTAACCCTGACCTAACCGGTGTTATCCTCTAAAATATAGATCGAAACCAGGATTAGCGCACTGTTGCAGTGTGGTACCACATTACTACGTGACCCCAACCCAGAAAACGCCCAGGATCTGGCCAACAAGTATGCGAAAAACGCGAAAGTATGAGCCAGATGATGGCAAGTACCAGACCTAACCCTGACCTAACCGGTGTTATCGTCTAAACTATACATTGTATCCAGGTTTAACTCACTGTTGCAGTGTGGAACCACATTACTACGTGATCCAAACCAGAAAACGCCCAGGATCTGGCCAATAAGTATGCGAATAATGCGAAACTATGAGCCAGATGATGGCAAATACCAGACCTAACCCTGACCTAGCCGGTGTTATCCTCCAAAATATAGATGGAATCCAGGTTTAACTCACAGTTTCAGTGCGGTACCACACTACTCCGTGATCCAAACCAGAAAACGCCAAGGATCTGACCAACAAGTATGCGAAAAATGCGAAAGTATAAGCCAGATGATGGCAAATACCAGACCTAACCCTGACCTAGCCGGTGTTATCCTCTAAAATATAGATCGAATCCAGGATTACTTCACTGTGTCAGTGCGGTACCACACTACTACCTGATCCAACCCAGAAAACGCCCAGGATCTGGCCAACAAGTATGCGAAAAATGCGAAGGTATAAGCCAGATGATGGCAAATACCAGACCTAACCCTGACCTAACCGGTGTTATCCTCTAAAATATAGATTGAATCCAGGATTAACTCACTGTTTCAGTGTGGTACCACATTACTACGTGTTCCAAACCAGAAAAAGCCCAGGATCTGGCCATCAACTATGCGAAAAAAGCCAAAGCATGAGCCAGATGATGGCAAATACCAGACCTAACCCTGACCTAACCGGTGTTATCCTCTAAAATATAGATTGAATCCAGGTTTAACTCACAGTTGCTGTGCGGTACCACACTACTCCGTGATCCAAACCAGAAAACGCCCAGGATCTGGCCAACAAGTATGCGAAAAATGCGAAAGTATAAGCCAGATGATGGGAAATACCAGACCTAACCCTGACATAACCGGTGTTATCCTCTAAAATATAGATTGAATCTATGATAAACTCACTGTTTCAGGGTGGTACAACATTACTGCGTGATGCAAACCAGAAAACGCCCAGGATCTGGCCAACAAGTATGCGAAAAATGCGAAAGCATAAGCCAGATGATGGCAAATACATGACGTAACCCAAACCTAACAGGTGTTACCCTCTAACATATAGATCGAATACGGGATTGCTTCTCTGTTTCAGTGCGGTACCACACTACTACCTGATCCAAACCAGAAAACGCCGAGGATCTGGCCATCAACTATGCGAAAAATGCCAAAGCATGAGCCAGATGATGGCAAATACCAGACCTAACCCTGACCTAACCGGTGTTATCCTCTAAAATAAAGATTGTATCCAGGTTTAACTCACTGTTGCAGTGCGGTACTGCACTACTACCTGATCCAACCCAGAAAACGCCCAGGATCTGGCCAACAAGTATGCGAAAAATGCGAAAGTATGAGACAGATGATGGCAAATATCAGACCTGACCCTGACCTAACCGGTGTTATCCTCTAAAATATAGATGGAATCCAGGTTTAACTCACTGTTTCAGAGTGGTTCTCCATTACTACGGGATCCGAACCAGAAAACGCCCAGGATATGGCCAACAAGTATGCCAAAAATGCCAAAGCATGAGCCAGATGATGGCAAATACCAGACCTAACCCAAACCTAACCGGTGTTACCCTCTAATATATAGATCGAATCCAGGTATGCTTCACTGTTTCAGTGCGGTACCACACTACTCCATGATCCAACCCAGAAAACGCCCAGGATCTGGCCAACAAGTATGCGAAAAATGCGACATCATGGGCCAGATGATGGCAAATACCAGACCTAACCCTGACCTAACCGGTGTTATCCTCTAAAATATAGATTGAATCCAGGCTTAACTCACTGTTGCAGTGCGGTACCGCGCTACTACCTGATCCAACCCAGAAAACGCCCTGGATCTGGCCAACAAGTATGCGAAAAATGCGAAAGTATGAGCCAGATGATGGCAAATACCAGACCTAACGTTGACCTAACCGGTGTTATCCTCTAAAATATAGATGGAATCCAGGTTTAACTCACTGTTTCAGAGTGGTTCTCCATTACTACGGGATCCGAACCAGAAAACGCCCAGGATA
Source organism: Colletes latitarsis (assembly GCF_051014445.1). Taxonomy (NCBI): domain Eukaryota; kingdom Metazoa; phylum Arthropoda; class Insecta; order Hymenoptera; family Colletidae; genus Colletes; species Colletes latitarsis. The sequence goes on from NC_135145.1 coordinate 30,420,202, forward strand.
TGGCCAACAAGTATGCCAAAAATGCCAAAGCATGAGCCAGATGATGGCAAATACCAGACCTAACCCAAACCTAACCGGTGTTACCCTCTAATATATAGATCGAATCCAGGTATGCTTCACTGTTTCAGTGCGGTACCGCACTACTACCTGATCCAACCCAGAAAACGCCCAGGATCTGGCCAACAAGTATGCGAAAAATGCGACATCATGGGCCAGATGATGGCAAATACCAGACCTAACCCTGACCTAACCGGTGTTATCCTCTAAAATATAGATTGAATCCAGGCTTAACTCACTGTTGCAGTGCGGTACCGCGCTACTACCTGATCCAACCCAGAAAACGCCCTGGATCTGGCCAACAAGTATGCGAAAAATGCGAAAGTATGAGCCAGATGATGGCAAATACCAGACCTAACGTTGACCTAACCGGTGTTATCCTCTAAAATATAGATTGAATCTAAGATAAACCCGCTGTTTCAGTGCGGTACCACATTACTGCGAGATCCAAACCAGAAAACGCCCAGGTTCTGGCCAACAAGTATGCGAAAAATGCGAAAGCATGAGACAGATGATGGCAAATACCAGAACTGACCCTGACCTAACCGGTGTTATCCTCTAAAATATTGATTGAATCCAGGTTTAACTCGCAGTTGCTGTGCGGTACCACACTACTCCGTGATCCAAACCAGAAAACGCCCAGGATCTGGCCAACAAGTATGCGAAAAATGCGAAAGTATAAGCCAGATGATGGGAAATACCAGACCTAACCCTGACATAACCGGTGTTATCCTCTAAAATATAGATTGAATCTATGATAAACTCACTGTTTCAGGGTGGTACAACATTACTGCGTGATGCAAACCAGAAAACGCCCAGGATCTGGCCAACAAGTATGCGAAAAATGCGAAAGCATAAGCCAGATGATGGCAAATACATGACGTAACCCAAACCTAACAGGTGTTACCCTCTAACATATAGATTGAATACGGGATTGCTTCTCTGTTTCAGTGCGGTACCACACTACTACCTGATCCAAACCAGATAACGCCGAGGATCTGGCCATCAACTATGCGAAAAATGCCAAAGCATGAGCCAGATGATGGCAAATACCAGACCTAACCCTGACCTAACCGGTGTTATCCTCTAAAATAAAGATTGTATCCAGGTTTAGCTCACTGTTGCAGTGCGGTACTGCACTACTACCTGATCCAACCCAGAAAACGCCCAGGATCTGGCCAACAAGTATGCGAAAAATGCGAAAGTATGAGACAGATGATGGCAAATATCAGACCTAACCCTGACCTAACCGGTGTTATCCTCTAAAATATAGATAGAATCCAGGTTTGACTCACTGTTTCAGTGTGGTACCACATTACTACGTTTTCCAAACCAGAAAACGCCCAGAATCTGTCCATCAAGTATGCGAAAAATGCCAAAGCATGAGCCAGATGATGACAAATACCAGGCCTAGCCCAGACCTAACCGGTGTTATCCTCTAAAGTATAGATTGAATCCAGGTTTAACTCACTGTTGCAGTGCGGTACCACACTACTACCTGATCCAAACCAGAAAACGCCCAGGTTCTGGCGAACAAGTATGCGAAAAATGCGAATGTATGAGCCAGATGATGGCAAATACCAGACCTAACCCTGACCTAACCGGTGTTATCCTCTAAAATATAGATTGAATCCATCTTTGACTCACTGTTTCAGTGTGGTACCACATTACTAAGTTCTCCAAACCAGAAAACACCCAGGATCTGCCCATCAAGTATGCGAAAAATGCCAAAGCATGAGCCAGATGATGGCAAATACCAGACCTAACCCTGACCTAGCCGGTGTTATCATCTAAAATATAGATTGAATCCAGGTTTAACGCACAGTTTCTGTACGGTACCACACGACTCCGTGATCCAAACCAGAAAACGCCCAGGATCTGGCCAACAAGTATGCGAAAAATGCGAAACTATAAGCCAGATGATGGCAAATACCAGACCTAACCCTGACCTAGCCGGTGTTATCATCTAAAATATAGATTGAATCCAGGTTTAACTCACAGTTTCTGTACGGTACCACACGACTCCGTGATCCAAACCAGAAAACGCCCAGGATCTGGCGAACAGGTATGCGAAAAATGCGAAATTATGGGCCAGATGATGGCAAATACCAGACCTCACCGCGACCTAACCGGTGTTATCCTCTAAAATATAGATCGAATCCAGGATCAACTCACGGTTTCAGTGTGGTACCACATTACTACGTTTTCCAAACCAGAAAACGCCCAGGATCTGGCCATCAAGTATGTGAAAAATGCGAAGGCATGAGCCAGGTGATGGCAAATACCAGACCTAACCCTGACCTAACCGGTGTTATCCTCTAAAATATGGATTGAATCCAGGTTTAACTCACAGTTTCAGTGCGGTACCACACTTCTCCGTGATCTAAACCAGAAATCGCCCTGGATCTGGCCAAGAAGTATGCGAAAAATGCGAAAGCATGAGCCAGATGATGGCAAATACATGACGTAACCCAAACCTAACAGGTGTTACCCTCTAACATATAGATCGAATACGGGATTGCTTCTCTGTTTCAGTGCGGTACCACACTACTACCTGATCCAACCCAGAAAACGCCGAGGATCTGGCCATCAACTATGCGAAAAATGCCAAAGCATGAGCCAGATGATGGCAAATACCAGACCTAACCCTGACCTAACCGGTGTTATCCTCTAAAATATAGATTCAATCCAGGTTTAACTCACTGTTGCAGTACAGTACCGCGCTACTACCTGATCCAACCCAGAAAACGCCCAGGATCTGGCCAACAAGTATGCGAAAAATGCGAAAGTATGAGCCACATGATGGCAAATACCAGACGTAACCCTGACCTAACCGGTGTTATCCTCTAAAATATAGATTGAATCCAGGTTTAACTCACTGTTGCAGTACGGTACCGCGCTACTACCTGATCCAAACCAGAAAACGCCGAGGATCTGGTCAACAAGTATGCGAAAAATGCGAAAGTATGAGACAGATGATGGCAAATATCAGACCTGACCCTGACCTAACCGGTGTTATCCTCTAAAATATAGATGGAATCCAGGTTTAACTCACTGTTTCAGAGTGGTTCTCCATTACTGCGAGATCCGAACCAGAAAACGCCCAGGATATGGCCAACAAGTATGCCAAAAATGCGAAAGTATGAGCCAGATTATATCAAATACCAGACCTAACCCAAACCTAACCGGTGTTACCCTCTAATATATAGATCGAATCCAGGATTGCTTCTCTGTGTCAGTGCGGTACCACACTACTACCTGATCCAACCCAGAAATCGCCCAGGATCTGGCCAAAAGTTTGCGAAAAATGCGATAGTATGAGGCAGACGATGGCAAATACCAAACCTAACCCTGACCTAACCGGTGTTATCCACTAGAATATAGATCGAAACCAGGATCAACTCACTGTTTCTGAGTGGTACCACATTACTACGTGATCCAAACCGGAAAACGCCCAGGATCTGGCCAACAAGTATGCGAAAAATGCGAAGGTATGAGCCAGATGATGGCAAATACCAGACCTAACCATGACCTAACCGGTGTTATCCACTAAAATATTTATTGAATCTAAGATAAACTCACTGTTTCAGTGTGGCATCACACTACTACGTGATCCAACCCAGAAATCGCCCAGGATCTGGCCAAAAAGTATGCGAAAAATGTGTTAGTATGAGCCAGATTATGGAAAATACCTGACCTAACCCTGACCTAACCGGTGTTATCCTCTAAAATATAGATTGAATCCTGGTTTAACCAACTGTTTCAGTGTGGTACCACATTACTACGTGATCCAAACCAGAAATCGCCCTGGATCTGGCTATCCAGTATGCGAAAAATGCGAAAGTATGAGGCAGACGATGGCAAACACCAGACCTAACCCTGAGCTAACCGGTGTTTTCCTCTAAAGAATTGATCGGACCCCGGTTTAACCCGCTGCTTCACTGTGATTCCACATTACTACGTGACCCATACCAGATAAAGCCCAGGATCTGCCCAACATTTATACGAAATATGCGAAAGTATGGGCCAGATTATATCAAATACCAGACCTAACCCAAACCTAACCGGTGTAACCCTCTAATATATAGATCGAATCCGGGATCGCTTCTCTGTTTCAGTGCGGTACCACATTACTACCTGATCCAACCCAGAAAACGCCCAGGATATGGCCCACAAGTATGCGAAGAATGCGAATGTATGGGCCAGATGATGGCAAATACCAGACCTTACCCTGACCTAACCGGTGTTATCCTCTAAGATATAGATTCAATCCAGGTTTAACTCACTGTTGCAGTGTGGTACCACAATACTACGGAACCCAAACCAGAAAACGACCAGGATCTGGCCAAGAAGTATGCGAAAAATGCGAAAGATGATGGCAAATACCAGACCTAACCCTGACCTATCCGGTGTTATCCTCTAAAATATAGATCGAATCCAGGATCAACTCACTGTTTCAGTGTGGTACCACATTACTACCTGATCCAAACCAGAAAACGCGCAGGATCTGGCCAACAAGTATGCGAAAAATGCGAAAGCATGAGCCAGATGATGGCAAACACCAGCCCTAACCCAAACCTAACCGGTGTTACCCTCTAATATATAGATCGATTCCGGGATTGCTTCTCTGTTTCAGTGCGGTACCAGACTACTACCTGATCAAACCCAGAAAACGCCCAGGATATGGCCCACAAGTATGCGAAAAATGCGAAAGTATGGGCCAGATGATGGCAAATACCAGACCTCACCCCGACCTAACCGGAGTTATCCTTTAAAATATAGATCTGACCCAGGTTTAACTCACTGTTTCAGTGTGGTACCACATTACTACGCGATCCATACCAGATAAAGCCCAGGATCTGGGCAACATTTATACGAAATTTGCGTAAGTATGAGCCAGTTAATATCAAATAGCAGACCTAATCCAAACCTACCCGGTGTTACCCTCTAATATATAGATCGAATCCAGGATTAATTCACTGTTTCAGTGTGGCATCTCACTACTACGTGATCCAACCCAGAAATCGCACAGGATCTGTCCAAAAAGTTTGCGAAAAATGCGATAGTATGAGGCAGACGATGGCAAATATCAAACCTAACTCTGACCTAACCGGTGTTATCCTCTAGAATATAGATTGAATCCAGGTTTAATTCACTGTTTGAGTGTAGTGCCACATTACTACGTGATCCAAACCAGAAAACGCCCAGGATCTGGCCAAGAAGTACGCGAAAAATGCGAAAGATGATGGCAAATACCAGACCTAACCCTGACCTAACCGGTGATATCCTCTAAAATAAAGATCGCATCCAGGATGGACTCACTGTTCCAGTGTGGTACCACATTACTACGTGATCCAAACCAGAATACGCCCAGGATCTGGCCAACAAGTATGCGAAAAATGCGAAAGTATGGGCCAGATGATGGCAAATACCAGACCTAGCACTGACCTAGCCTGTGTTATCCTCTAAAATATAGATCGAATCCAGGATCAACTCACTGTTTCAGTGTGGTACCACATTACTACGTGATCCAAACCAGAAAACGCCCAGGATCTGGCCAACAAGTATGCGAAAAATGCGAAAGTATTAGCCAGATGATGGCAAATACCAGACCTATTCCAAACCTAACCGGTGTTACCCTCTAATATATAGATCGAATCCAGGATTGCTTCTCTGTGTCAGTGCGGTACCACACTACTACCTGATCCAACCCAGAAATCGCCCAGGATCTGGCCAAAAAGTTTGCGAAAAATGCGATAGTATGAGGCAGACGATGTCAAATTCCATACCTAACCAAGACCTAACCGGTGTTATCCTCTAAAATATAGATTGAATCCACGTTTAACTCACTGTTTCAGAGTGGTACCACATTACTACGAGACCCAAACCAGAAAACGCCCAGGATCTGGCCAACAAGTATGCGAAAAATGCGAAAGTATGGGCCAGATGATGGCAAATACCAAACCTAACACTGACCTAGCCAGTGTTATCCTCTAAAATATAGATCGAATCCAGGATCAACTCACTGTTTCAGTGTGGTACCACATTACTACGTGATCCAAACCAGAAAACGCCCAGGATCTGGCCAACAAGTATGCGAAAAATGCGAAAGTATGTGCCAGATGATGGCAAATACCAGACCTATTCCAAACCTAACCGGTGTTACCCTCTAATATATAGATCGAATCCGGGATTGCTTCTCTGTTTCAGTGCGGTACCACACAACTACCTGATCCAACCCAGAAAACGCCCAGGATATGGCCAACAAGTATGCGAAAAATGCGAATGTATGGGCCAGATGTTGGCAAATACCAGACGTCACCCCGACCTAACCGGTGTTATCCTTTAAAATATAGATCTGACCCAGGTTTAACTCACTGTTTCAGTGTGGTACCGCATTACTACGTGATCCATAACAGAAAACGCCCAGGATCTGGCCAACAAGTGGGCGAAATATGCGAAATTATGGGCCAGATGTTGGCAAATACCATACCTAACCAAGACCTAATCGGTGTTATCCTCTAAAGAATTGCTCGGACCCCGGTTTAACCCGCTGTTTCATTGTGGTACCACATTACTACGTGATCCATACCAGATAGAGCTCAGGATCTGGCCAACATTTATACGAAATATGCGAAAGTATGGGCCAGATAATGTCAAATACCAGACCTAATCCAAACGTAACCGGTGTTACCCTTCTATAATATAGATTGAATCCAAATAAACTCACTGTTTCAGTGTGGCATCACACTACTACGTGATCCAACGCAGAAATCGCCCAGGATCTGGCCAAAAAGTATGCGAAAAATGTGTTAGTATGAGCCAGATGATGGCAAACATCAGACCTAACCATGACCTAACCGGTGTTATCATCTAAAATATAGATTGAATCCCGGTTTAACTCACTGTTTCAGTGTGGTACCACATTACTACGTGATGCAAACCAGAAAACGCGCAGGATCTGGCCAACAAGTATGCGAAAAATGCGAAAGTATGAGCCAGATGATGGCAAATATCAGACCTAACCCAAACCTAACCGGTGTTACCCTCTAATATATAGATCGAATCCGGGATCGTTTCTCTGTTTCAGTGCGGTACCACACTACTACCTGATCCAACCCAGAAAACGCCCAGGATATGGCCCACAAGTATGCGAAAAATGCGAAAGTATGGGCCAGATGATGGCAAATACCAGACCTCACCCCGACCTAACCGGTGTTATCCTCTAATATATAGATCGAATCCGGGATTGCTTCTCTGTTTCAGTGCGGTACCAGACTACTACCTGATCCAACCCAGAAAACGCCCAGGATCTGGCCAACAAGTATGCGAAAAATGCGAATGTATGGGCCAGATGATGGCAAATACCAGACCTAACACTGACCTAGCCAGTGTTATCCTCTTAAATATAGATTGAATCCACGTTTAACTCACTGTTTCAGAGTGGTACCACATTACTACGAGACCCAAACCAGAAAACGCCCAGGATCTGGCCAACAAGTATGCGAAAAATGCGAAAGAATGAGCCAGATGATGGCAAATACCAGACCTAACCCTGACCTAACCGGTGTTATCCTCTAAAATATAGATTGAATCTAACATAAACTCACTGTCTCAGAGTGGTACCACATTACTGTGTGATCCAAACCAGAAAACGCCCAGGTTCTTGCCAACATGTATGCGAAAAATGCGATAGTATGAGGCAGATGATGGCAAATATCAGACCTAACCCAAACCTAACCGGTGTTACCCTCTAATATATAGATCGAGTCCGGGATCGCTTCTCTGTTTCAGTGCAGTACCACACTACTACCTGATCCAACCCAGAAAACGCCCAGGATATGGCCCACAAGTATGCGAAAAATGCGAAAGTATGGGCCAGATGATGGCAAATACCAGACCTAACACTGACCTAGCCAGTGTTATCCTCTTAAATATAGATTGAATCCACGTTTAACTCACTGTTTCAGAGTGGTACCACATTACTACGAGACCCAAACCAGAAAACGCCCAGGATCTGGCCAACAAGTATGCGAAAAATGCGAAAGAATGAGCCAGATGATGGCAAAGACCAGACCTAACCCTGACCTAACCGGTGTTATCCTCTAATATATAGATCGAATCCGGGATTGCTTCTCTGTTTCAGTGCGGTACCAGACTACTACCTGATCCAACCCAGAAAACGCCCAGGATATGGCCCACAAGTATGCGAAAAATGCGAAAGTATGGGCCAGATGATGGCAAAGACCAGGCCTAACCCAAACCTAACCGGTGTTACCCTCTAATATATAGATCGAATCCGGGATTGCTTCTCTGTTTCAGTGCGGTACCACATTACTACGAGACACAAACCAGAAAACGCCCAGGATCTGGCCAACAAGTATGCGAAAAATGCGAAATTATGGGCCACATGATGGCAAATACCAGACCTAACACTGACCTAACCAGAGTTATCCTCTAAAATATAGATCGAATCCAGGATCAACTCACTGTTTCAGTGTGGTACCACATTACTACGTGATCCAAACCAGAAAACGCCCAGGATCTGGCCAACAAGTATGCGAAAAATGCGAAAGTATGAGCCAGATGATGGCAAATACCAGACCTAATCCAAACCTAACCGGTGTTACCCTCTAATATATAGATCGAATCCAGGATTGCTTCTCTGTGTCAGTGCGGTACCACACTACTACCTGATCCAACCCAGAAATCGCCCAGGATGTGGCAAAAAGTTTGTGAGAAATGCGATAGTATGAGGCAGACGATGGCAAATACCAAACCTAACCCTGACCTAACCGGTGTTATCCACTAGAATATAGATTGAATCCAGGATCAACTCACTGTTTCAGTGTGGTACCACATTACTGCGTGATCCAAACCAGAAAACGCCCAGGATCTGGCCAACAAGTATGCGAAAAATGCGAAAGTATGAGCCAGATGATGGCAAATACCAGACCTAACCCTGACCTAACCGGTGTTATCCTCCAAGATATAGATTCAATTCAGGTTTAACTCACTGTTGCAGTGTGGCACCACATTACTACGAGACCCAAACCAGAAAACGCCCAGGATCTGGCCAACAAGTATGCGAAAAATGCGAAAGTATGGGCCAGATGATGGCAAATACCAGACCTAACTCTGACCTAACCGGTGTTACCCTCTAATATATAGATCGAATCCAGGATTGCTTCTCTGTGTCAGTGCGGTACCACACTACTACCTGATCCAACCCAGAAATCGCCCAGGATCTGGCCAAAAAGTTTGCGAAAAATGCGATAGTATGAGGCAGACGATGGCAAATACCAAACCTAACCCTGACCTAACCGGTGTTATCCACTGGAATATAGATTGAATCCAGGTTTAACTCACTGTTTGAGTGTGGTGCCACATTACTACGTGATCCAAACCAGAAAACGCCCAGGATCTGGCCAAGAAGTATGCGAAAAATGGGAAAGATGATGGCAAATACCAGACCTAACGCTGACCTAACCGGTGTTATCCTCTAAAATAAAGATCGAATCCAGGATCAACTCACTGTTTCAGAGTGGTTCTACATTACTACGTGATCCAAACCAGAAAACGCCCAGGATCTGGCCAACAAGTATGCGAAAAATGCGAAAGTATGAGCCAGATGATGGCAAATTCCAGACCTAACCCTGACCTAACCGGTGTTATCCTCTAAGATATAGATTCAATCCAGGTTTAACTCACTCTTGCAGTGTGGTACCACATTACTACGCGATCCAAACCAGAAAACGACCAGGATCTGGCCAACAAATATGCGAAACATGCGAAAGTATGGGCCAGATGATGGCAAATACTAGACCTAACACTGACCTAGCCAGTGTTATCCTCTAATATATAGATCGAATCCAGGATCAACTCACTGCTTCAGAGTGGTTCTACATTACTACGTGATCCAAACCAGAAAACGCCCAGGATCTGGCCAACATTTATACGAAATATGCGAAAGTATGGGCCAGATAATATCAAATACCAGACCTAACCCAAACCTAACCGGTGTTACCCTCTAATATATAGATAGAATCCAGGATTAATTCACTGTTTCAGTGTGGCATCACACTACTACGTGATCCAACCCAGAAATCGCCCAGGATCAGGCCAACAAGTATGCGAAAAATGCGAAAGTATGGGCCAGATGATGGCAAATACCAGACCTCACCCCGACCTAACCGGTGTTATCCTTTGAAATATAGATCTGACCCAGGTTTAACTCACTGTTTCAGTGTGGTACCACATTACCATGTGATCCATAACAGAAAACCCCCTGGATCTGGCCAACAAGTGGGCGAATAATGCGAAAGTATGGGCCAGATGATGGCAAATACCACACCTAACCAAGACCTAACCGGTGTTATCCTCTAAAGAATTGATCGGACCCCGGTTTAACCCGCTGTTTCATTGTGGTACCACATTACTACGTGATCCATACCAGAAAACGCCCAGGATCTGGCCAACATTTATACGAAATATGCGAAAGTATGGGCCAGATAATATCAAATACCAGACCTAACCCAAACCTAACCGGTGTTACCCTCTAATATATAGATAGAATCCAGGATTAATTCACTGTTTCAGTGTGGCATCACACTACTACGTGATCCAACCCAGAAATCGCCCAGGATCAGGCCAACAAGTATGCGAAAAATGCGAAAGTATGGGCCAGATGATGCCAAATACCAGACCTCACCCCGACCTAACCGGTGTTATCCTTTGAAATATAGATCTGACCCAGGTTTAACTCACTGTTTCAGTGTGGTACCACATTACTATGTGATCCATAACAGAAAACCCCCTGGATCTGGCCAACAAGTGGGCGAATAATGCGAAAGTATGGGCCAGATGATGGCAAATACCACACCTAACCAAGACCTAACCGGTGTTATCCTCTAAAGAATTGATCGGACCCCGGTTTAACCCGCTGTTTCATTGTGGTACCACATTACTACGTGATCCATACCAGATAAAGCCCAGTATCTGGCCAACATTTATACGAAATATGCGAAAGTATGAGCCAGATAATATCAAATACCAGACCTAACCCAAACCTAACCGGTGTTACCCTCTAATATATAGATCGAATCCAGGATTAATTCACTGTTTCAGTGTGGCAACACACTACTACGTGATCCAACCCAGAAATCGCCCAGGATCTGGCCAAAAAGTATGCGAAAAATGCGAAAGAATGGGCCAGATGATGGCAAATACCAGACCTAACCCTGACCTAACCAGTGTTATCCTCTAAAATATAGATTGAATCCAGGTTTAACTCACTGTTTCGGAGTGGTTCTACATTACTACGTGATCCAAACCAGAAAACGCCCAGGATCTGGCCAACAAGTATTCGAAAAATGCGAAAGTATGAGCCAGTTGATTGCAAATACCAGACCTTACCCTGACCTAAGCGGTGTTATCCTCTAAAATATAGATTGAATCCTGGTTTAACCAACTGTTTCAGTGCGTTACCACATTACTACGTGATCCAACCCAGAAAACGCCTAGGATCTGGCCAACAAGTATGCGAAAAATGCGAAAATATGGGCCAGATGATGGCAAATACCAGACCTAACCCTGACCTAATCAGTGTTACCCTCTAATATATAGATAGAATCCAGGATTAATTCACTGTTTCAGTGTGGTATCACACTACTACGTGATCCAACCCAGAAATCGCCCAGGATCAGGCCAAAAAGTATGCGAAAAATGCGATAGTATGAGGCAGACGATGGCAAATACCAGACCTAACCCAGACCTAACCGGTGTTATCCTCTAAAATATAGATCGAATCCAGGATCATCTCACTGTTTCGGTGCGGTACCACACTACTACCTGATCCAAGCCAGAAAACGCCCAGGATCTGTCCACCAAGTATGCGAATAATGCGAAAGCATGAGCCAGCTGATGGCAAATACCAGACCTAACCCTGACCTAACTGGTGTTATCCTCTAAAATATAGATTGAATCTAACATAGACGCACTGTTTCAGTGTGGTACCACATTACTGTGTGATCCAAACCAGAAAACGCCCAGGTTCTGGCCAACAAGTATTCGAAAAATGCGTAAGTATGGGCCAGATGATGGCAAATACCAGACCTTACCCTGACCTAACCTGTGTTATCCTCTAAAATATAGATTGAATCCTGGTTTAACCAACTGTTTCAGTGCGTTACCACATTACTACGTGATCCAACCGAGAAAACGCCCAGGATCAGGTCAACAAGTAGGTGCAAAATGCGAAAGTATGAGCCAGATGATATCAAATACCTCACCTAATCCAAACCTAAGCGGTGTTACCCTCTAATATATAGATCGAATCCAGGATTAATTCACTGTTTCAGTGTGGCATCACACTACTACGTGATCCAACCCAGAAATCGCCCAGGATCTGGCCAAAAAGTATGCGTAGAATGTGATAGTATGAGCCAGATGATGGCAAATACCAGACCTAACCCTGACCTAACCGGTGTTATCCTCTAAAATATAGATGGAATCCAGGTTTAACTCACTGTTGCAGTGTGGTACCACAGTACTACGTGACCCAATCCAGAAAACGCCCAGGATCTGGCCAACAACTATGCGAAAAATGCGAAAGAATGGGCCAGATGATGGCAAATACCAGACCTAACCCTGACCTAACCAGTGTTATCCTCTAAAGTATAGATTGAATCCAGGTTTAACTCACTGTTTCAGTGTGCAACCACGTTACTACGTAATCCAAACCAAAAACCGCCCAGGATCTGGCCAACAAGTATGCGAAAAATGCGAAAGTATGAGCCAGATAACACCCTCCCCTGGGAAGAGATAAGGAGGGGACTCGAATATCATCGAGTCCCCCCTTGTCTCAGGGCGGTCGTCGGGGATTATCTCCGCGGCAGGTGGATCGAGTATCCGGGCCGGGATGGTGATATGCGGAGGGAGGTGTACTGCGGTGTTCCGCAGGGGTCGGTCCTCGGGCCACTCCTGTGGAACATCGCGTACGACTCGGTGTTGCGGGCCGGCCTCCCCGACGGCGTCAGCACGGTGTGTTATGCGGATGACACACTGGTGCTGGCCGTCGGGGCGCACTGGGGGAGGGCCATGCGTCGCGCGGAGGAGGGGTCGCAACGCGTCGTCGACCGGATCAGGGGGATGGGGATGACGGTGGCGGTCCATAAGACCGAGGTGATTGCGTTTCATTCACCTCGGCAGGATCCGCCACCCCCTCTGATTCGGGTGGGTGGGGCTGACATCGAGGTGAAGCCCCAGATCAGGTATCTGGGGCTGATCCTCGATAGCCACTGGCGTTTCGAGAAGCATTTCCGCTGCCTGGTCCCCCGGTTGGAAAGGATGGTTGCGGCTTTGGGCCGGATCCTGCCCAACCTGGGGGGCCCGGCGGGCCGAGTTCGTCGCCTCTATGTGGCAATGGTCCAGTCGGTGGCCCTATACGGGGCCCCCGTCTGGGCGGACGACCTGGCTGCCTCCCGGCGCAGCATGACTATGCTGCGTCGGGTGCAGAGGCGCATGGCGCTCAGGGTCGTCCGCGGGTATCGGACCATGTCACATGAGGCGGCGACGGTTCTAGCGGGGATGCCGCCCATGGACCTGCTCGCGCGGTCGCACGCGTTGATGTACCGACACCGCGTCGACCGTCGCGCGGGGGTGGGGGCGGTCCCGGGCGGGCAGGAACCTGCTTGGGGCGATTTGAAGCGCCAGGCCCGGCAGTCCGTGTTGCTCGCGTGGCAGGAGCGGCTGGCTCTGCCAACCGCGGGGCACCGGACTGTCGGGGCTGTTCGGCCACTCCTGAAGGAGTGGCTGGACAGAGGCCATGGCAGCCTCACCTACCGGCTGGCACAGGTATTTTCCGGGCATGGCAGCTTCGGAAGATACCTGTGCCGGATAGGGAAGGAGCCGACGGCGCGTTGCTGCCACTGCGACGCTGAGCAGGACACGGCGGATCATACCCTGGAGGTATGCCCCGCGTGGGAGGGGGAGCGCCGTGTCCTGGTCGGCGTCGTCGGGCGGGATGTCTCGCTGCCGGGCGTGGTGCGCGCCATGCTCGGCAGCGAGGAGAAGTGGAGGGCCGTGGCCTCCTTCTGCGAGAACGTAATGTTGCAGAAGGAGGCCGCGGGGAGGGAGCGCGAGTTTCAGCGGCGCGCTGAAGCTCGCGCTCGTGCGGTGGCCCGAGGTCGTCGCCCGGTCGCGAGGCGTCGCGGGCGGCCGCCTCGGCGTGGCGGATGACCTAGGCTGGGAGGGGGGTCCTGAGGGGACCCTCCTCCCGCCAGGCGGCGCCGGGTCGGACCGGTTGGGGGTAGGAGTGCCTCCACCTACCGGTCCGACGCAAGGGGAGGCACCCTCGGTGGTCTGGTGCGGCCATGAACGCCCGGCTGCCGAGGGGTGGAAACGGGGTCGCGGGCGGTTGCGAGTTGGGGCTCGCAGCCGCCACTAAACGCGGCCCCGGGACGGATAGCGGCGGGATGGAGTGGCCCCGTCCCGCCGCTATGAGGCAGTGTGTCTACTGGGGGGACCGATTGTCCTCCCGGGGGATGGGCGCGAAAGCGCGGGCACGGGGAGGATACCGGAAGAATGCTTCGAGCGATTCCCGGTATCCTCCCAAAGCGTGCCGAAGGGTCACCGTGGGGTTTTTAGTGGGTAGGTCCCGCGCCTGTCGTTGTACGGGCGCGGGGAGTCCCACACACCCCTCCCACCTCTCCCCAAGGAGGTGGGAGGGAGTCTTTCGAAGATTTTCCCCACGACAAAAAAAAAAAAAAAAAAAAAAAAAAAAAAAAAGTATGAGCCAGATGATGGCACATACCAGACCTAACCCAAACCTAACCGGTGTTACCCTCTAATATATAGATCGAATCCAGGATTATCTCACTGTTTCAGTGTGGTACCACATTACTACGAGATCCGAACAGGAAATCGCCCTGGATCTGGCCATCAAGTATGCGAAAAATGCGAAAGTATGAGGCAGACGATGGCAAATACCAGATCGAACCCTGACCTAACCGGTGTTATCCTCTAAAATGTAGATTGTATCCAGGTTTAACCCACTGCTTCAGAGTGGTTCTACATTGCTGCGTGATCCAAACCAGAAAACGCCCAGGATATGGCCATCAAGTATGCGAAAAATGCCATGCATGAGCCAGATGATGGCAAATACCAGACCTAACCCTGACCTAACCGGTGTTATCCTCTAAAATATAGATTGAATCTAAGATAAACTCACTGTTTCAGTGTGGTACCACATTACTACGTGATCCAACCCAGAAAAAGCCAGCATTTGGCCTACAATTATGCGAAAAAAGTGAAAGTATGTGCGAGATGTTGGCGAATCCCAGACCTAACCCAAACCTAACGGGTGTTACCCTCTAATATATAGATCGAATACGGGGTTGCTTCTCTGTATCAGTGCGGTACCACACTACTACCTGATCCATACCAGATAAAGCCCAGGATCTGGCCAACATTTATATGAAATATGCGAAAGCATGAGCCAGATAATATCAAATACCAGACCTAATCCAAACCTAACCGGTGTTACCCACTAATATATAGATCGAATCCAGGATTAATTCACTGTTCCAGTGTGGCATCACACTACTACGTGAACCATCCCAGAAATCGCCCAGGATCTGGCCAAAAAGTATGCGAAAAATGCGATAGTATGAGGCAGACGATGGCAAATACCATACCTAACCCTGACCTAACCGGTGTTATCCTCTAAAATATAGATTGAATCCAGGTTTAGCTCACTGTTTGAGTGTGGTGCCACATTACTACGTGATTCAGACCAGAAAACGCCCAGGATCTGGCCAAGAATTATGCGAAAAATGCGGAAGATGATGGCAAATACCAGACCTAACCCTGAGCTAACCGCTGTTATCCTCTAAAATATAGATCGAATCCAGGATCAACTCAAGGTTTCAGTGTGGTACCACATTACTACGTGATCCAAACCAGAAAACGCCCAGGATCTGTCCAACAAGTATGCGAAAAATGCGAAAGTATGGGCCAGATGATGGCAAATACCAGACCTAACCGTGTCCTAACCAGTGTTATCCTCTAAAATATAGATCGAATCCAGGATTAACTCACTGTTTCAGAGTGGTACCACATTACTAGGAGACCCAAACCAGGAAACGCCTAGGATCTGGCCAACAAGTATGCTAAAAATGCAAAAGTATGAGCCAGATGATGGCAAATACCAGACCTAACCCTGACCTAACCGATGTTATCCTTTAAAATATAGATTGAATCTAACATAAACTCACTCTTTCAGTGTGGTACCACATTACTACGTGATCCATAACAGATAAAGCCCAGGATCTGGCCAACATTTATACGAATTATGCGAAAGTATGAGCCAGATAATATCAAATACCAGACCTAATGCAAGCCTAACCGGTGTTACCCTCTAATATATAGATCGAATCCAGGATTAATTCACTGTTTCAGTGTGGCATCACACTACTACGTGATCCAACCCAGAAATCGCCCAGGATCTGGCCAAAAAGTATGCGAAATATGTGATAGTATGAGCCAGATGATGGCAAATGCCAGACCTAACCCTGACATAACCGGTGTTATCCACTAAAATATTGATTGAATCTAAGATAAACTCACTGTTTCAGTGTGGTACCACATTACTGCGAGATCCGAACCAGAAAACGCCCAGGTTCTGGCCAACAAGAATGCGAAAAATGCGAAAGCATGAGCCAGATGATGGCAAATACCAGACCTAAGCCAAACCTAACCCGTGTTACCCTCTAAAATATAGATTGAATCCAGGTTTACCTCTCTGTTGCAGTGTGGAACCACATTACTACGTGATCCAAACCAGAAAACGCCCAGAATCTGGCTAATAAGTATGCGAATAATGCGAAAGTATGAGCCAGATGATGGCAAATACCGGACCTAACCCGGACCTAACCGTTGTTATCCTCTAAAATATACATTGTATCCAGGTTTAACTCACTGTTTGAGTGTGGTGCCACATTACTACGTGATCCAAACCAGAAAACGCCCAGGATCTGGCCACCAAGTATGCGAAAAATGCGAAAGCATGAGCCAGATGATGGCAAATACCTGACCTAATCCAAACCTAACCAGTGTTACCCTCTAATATATACATCGAATCCAGGATTACTTCACTGTTTCAGTGCGGTACCACACTACTCCCTGATCCAACCCAGAAAACGCCCAGGATCTGGCAAACAAGTATGCGAAAAATGCGAGAGCATGAGCCAGATGATGGCAAATACCAGACCTAACCCAAACCTGACCGCTGTTACCCACTAAAATATTGATTTTATCCGGAATTAACTCACTGTTGCAGTGTGCTACCACAATACTACGTGATCCAAACCAGAAAACGCCCAGGAGCTGGCCAACAAGTATGCGAAAAATGCAGAAGTATGAGCCAGATGATGGCAAATACCAGACGAAACCCAAACCTAACCGGTGTTACCCACTAATATATAGATCGAATCCGGGATCCACTCACTGTTTCAGTGTGGTACCACATTACTGCGTGATCCAAACCAGAAAACGCCCAGGATCTAGCCAACAAGTATGCGAAAAATGCAAAAGTATGAGCCAGATGATGGCAAATACCAGACCTAACCCTGACCTAACCGGTGTTATCCTCTAAAATATAGATCGAATCCAGGATCAACTCACTGTTTCAGTGTGGTACCACATTACTACGTTTTCCAAACCAGAAAACGCCCAGGATCTGCCCATCAAGTATGCGAAAAATGCGAAAATATGAGCCGGATTATGGCAAATACCAGACCTAGCCCTGACCTGACCGGTGTTATCCTCTAAAATATAGATCGAATCCAGGATCAACTCACTGTTTCAGTGCGGTACCACACTACTACCTGATCCAACCCAGAAAACGCCCAGGATCTAGCCAACAAGTATGCGAAAAATGCAAAAGTATGAGCCAGATGATGGCAAATACCAGACCTAACCCTGACCTAACCGGTGTTATCCTCTAAAATATAGATCGAATCCAGGATCAACTCACTGTTTCAGTGTGGTACCACATTACTGCGAGATCCAAACCAGAAAACGCCCAGGTTCAGGCCAACAAGTATGCGAAAAATGCAAAAGTATGAGCCAGATGATGGCAAATACCAGACCTAACCCTGACCTAACCGGTGTTATCCTCTAAAATATAGATCGAATCCAGGATCAACTCACTGTTTCAGTGTGGTACCACATTACTGCGAGATCCAAACCAGAAAACGCCCAGGTTCAGGCCAACAAGTATGCGAAAAATGCAAAAGTATGAGCCAGATGATGGCAAATACCAGACCTAACCCAAACCTAACCGTTGCTACCCTCTAAAATATAGATTTTATCCAGGTTTAACTCACTGTTGCAGTGTGGATCCACAATACTACGTGATCCAAACCAGAAAACGCCCAGGTACTGGCCAACAAGTATGCGAAAAATGCGAAAGTATGAGCCAGATGATGGCAAATACCAGACCTAATCCAAACCTAACCGGTGTTACCCTCTAATATATAGATCGAATCCAGGATTGCTTCTCTGTGTCAGTGCGGTACCACACTACTACCTGATCCAACCCAGAAATCGCCCAGGATCTGGCCAAAAGTTTGCGATAAATGCGATAGTATGAGGCAGACGATGGCAAATACCAAACCTAACCCTGACCTAACCGGTGTTATCCACTAGAATATAGATCGAAACCAGGATCAACTCACTGTTTCAGAGTGGTACCACATTACTACGTGATCCAAACCGGAAAACGCCCAGGATCTGGCCAACAAGTATGCGAAGAATGCGAAGGTATGAGCCAGATGATGGCAAATACCAGACCTAACCCTGACCTAACCGGTGTTATCCTCTAAGATATAGATTCAATCCAGGTTTAACTCACTGTTGCAGTGTGGTACCACATTACTACAAGACCCAAACCAGAAAACGACCAGGATCTGGCCAACAAGTATGCGAAAAATACGAAAGTGTGGGCCAGATGATGGCAAATACCAGACCTAACACTGACCTAACCAGTGTTATCCTCTAAAATATAGATCGAATCCAGGATCAACTCACTGTTTCAGAGTGGTTCTACATTACTACGTGATCCAACCCAGAAAAAGCCAGCATTTGGCCTACAATTATGCGAAAAAAGTGAAAGTATGAGCGAGATGATGGCGAATCTCAGACCTCACCCAGACCTAACCGGTGTTATCCACTAAAATATAGATTGAATCTAAGATAAACTCACTGTTTCAGTGTGGTACCACATTACTACGTGATCCAACCCAGAAAAAGCCAGCATTTGGCCTACAATTATGCGAAAAAAGTGAAAGTATGTGCGAGATGTTGGCGAATCCCAGACCTAACCCAAACCTAACGGGTGTTACCCTCTAATATATAGATCGAATACGGGGTTGCTTCTCTGTATCAGTGCGGTACCACACTACTACCTGATCCATACCAGATAAAGCCCAGGATCTGGCCAACATTTATATGAAATATGCGAAAGCATGAGCCAGATAATATCAAATACCAGACCTAATCCAAACCTAACCGGTGTTACCCACTAATATATAGATCGAATCCAGGATTAATTCACTGTTTCAGTGTGGCATCACACTACTACGTGAACCATCCCAGAAATCGCCCAGGATCTGGCCAAAAAGTATGCGAAAAATGCGATAGTATGAGGCAGACGATGGCAAATACCATACCTAACCCTGACCTAACCGGTGTTATCCTCTAAAATATAGATTGAATCCAGGTTTAGCTCACTGTTTGAGTGTGGTGCCACATTACTACGTGATTCAGACCAGAAAACGCCCAGGATCTGGCCAAGAATTATGCGAAAAATGCGGAAGATGATGGCAAATACCAGACCTAACCCTGAGCTAACCGCTGTTATCCTCTAAAATATAGATCGAATCCAGGATCAACTCAAGGTTTCAGTGTGGTACCACATTACTACGTGATCCAAACCAGAAAACGCCCAGGATCTGTCCAACAAGTATGCGAAAAATGCGAAAGTATGGGCCAGATGATGGCAAATACCAGACCTAACCGTGTCCTAACCAGTGTTATCCTCTAAAATATAGATCGAATCCAGGATTAACTCACTGTTTCAGAGTGGTACTACATTACTACGTGATCCAACCCAGAAAAAGCCAGCATTTGGCCTACAATTATGCGAAAAAAGTGAAAGTATGGGCGAGATGATGGCGAATCCCAGACCTCACCCAGACCTAACCGGTGTTATCCTCTAAAGAATTGATCGGACCCCGGTTTAACCCGCTGTTTCATTGTGGTACCACATTCCTACGTGACCCATAGCAGATAAAGCCCAGGATCTGGCCATCAAGTATGCGAAAAATGCCAAAGCATGAGCCAGATGATGGCAAATATCAGACCTAACCCTGACCTAACCGGTGTTATCCTCTAAAGTATAGATTGAATCCAGGTTTAACTCACTGTTTCAGAGTGGTACCACATTACTACGTGATCCAAACCGGAAAACGCCCAGGATCTGGCCAACAAGTATGCGAATAATGCGAAGGTATGAGCCAGATGATGGCAAATACCAGACCTAACCCTGACCTAACCGGTGTTATCCTCTAAGATATAGATTCAATCCAGGTTTAACTCACTGTTGCAGTGTGGTACCACATTACTACAAGACCCAAACCAGAAAACGACCAGGATCTGGCCAACAAGTATGCGAAAAATACGAAAGTATGGGCCAGATGATGGCAAATACCAGACCTAACACTGACCTAACCAGTGTTATCCTCTAAAATATAGATCGAATCCAGGATCAACTCACTGTTTCAGTGTGGTACCACATTACTACGTTTTCCAAACCAGAAAACGCCCAGGATCTGCCCATCAAGTATGCGAAAAATGCGAAAATATGAGCCGGATTATGGCAAATACCAGACCTAGCCCTGACCTGACCGGTGTTATCCTCTAAAATATAGATCGAATCCAGGATCAACTCACTGTTTCAGTGCGGTACCACACTACTACCTGATCCAACCCAGAAAACGCCCAGGATCTAGCCAACAAGTATGCGAAAAATGCAAAAGTATGAGCCAGATGATGGCAAATACCAGACCTAACCCTGACCTAACCGGTGTTATCCTCTAAAATATAGATCGAATCCAGGATCAACTCACTGTTTCAGTGTGGTACCACATTACTGCGAGATCCAAACCAGAAAACGCCCAGGTTCAGGCCAACAAGTATGCGAAAAATGCAAAAGTATGAGCCAGATGATGGCAAATACCAGACCTAACCCTGACCTAACCGGTGTTATCCTCTAAAATATAGATCGAATCCAGGATCAACTCACTGTTTCAGTGTGGTACCACATTACTGCGAGATCCAAACCAGAAAACGCCCAGGTTCAGGCCAACAAGTATGCGAAAAATGCAAAAGTATGAGCCAGATGATGGCAAATACCAGACCTAACCCAAACCTAACCGTTGCTACCCTCTAAAATATAGATTTTATCCAGGTTTAACTCACTGTTGCAGTGTGGATCCACAATACTACGTGATCCAAACCAGAAAACGCCCAGGTACTGGCCAACAAGTATGCGAAAAATGCGAAAGTATGAGCCAGATGATGGCAAATACCAGACCTAATCCAAACCTAACCGGTGTTACCCTCTAATATATAGATCGAATCCAGGATTGCTTCTCTGTGTCAGTGCGGTACCACACTACTACCTGATCCAACCCAGAAATCGCCCAGGATCTGGCCAAAAGTTTGCGATAAATGCGATAGTATGAGGCAGACGATGGCAAATACCAAACCTAACCCTGACCTAACCGGTGTTATCCACTAGAATATAGATCGAAACCAGGATCAACTCACTGTTTCAGAGTGGTACCACATTACTACGTGATCCAAACCGGAAAACGCCCAGGATCTGGCCAACAAGTATGCGAAGAATGCGAAGGTATGAGCCAGATGATGGCAAATACCAGACCTAACCCTGACCTAACCGGTGTTATCCTCTAAGATATAGATTCAATCCAGGTTTAACTCACTGTTGCAGTGTGGTACCACATTACTACAAGACCCAAACCAGAAAACGACCAGGATCTGGCCAACAAGTATGCGAAAAATACGAAAGTGTGGGCCAGATGATGGCAAATACCAGACCTAACACTGACCTAACCAGTGTTATCCTCTAAAATATAGATCGAATCCAGGATCAACTCACTGTTTCAGAGTGGTTCTACATTACTACGTGATCCAACCCAGAAAAAGCCAGCATTTGGCCTACAATTATGCGAAAAAAGTGAAAGTATGAGCGAGATGATGGCGAATCTCAGACCTCACCCAGACCTAACCGGTGTTATCCACTAAAATATAGATTGAATCTAAGATAAACTCACTGTTTCAGTGTGGTACCACATTACTACGTGATCCAACCCAGAAAAAGCCAGCATTTGGCCTACAATTATGCGAAAAAAGTGAAAGTATGTGCGAGATGTTGGCGAATCCCAGACCTAACCCAAACCTAACGGGTGTTACCCTCTAATATATAGATCGAATACGGGGTTGCTTCTCTGTATCAGTGCGGTACCACACTACTACCTGATCCATACCAGATAAAGCCCAGGATCTGGCCAACATTTATATGAAATATGCGAAAGCATGAGCCAGATAATATCAAATACCAGACCTAATCCAAACCTAACCGGTGTTACCCACTAATATATAGATCGAATCCAGGATTAATTCACTGTTTCAGTGTGGCATCACACTACTACGTGAACCATCCCAGAAATCGCCCAGGATCTGGCCAAAAAGTATGCGAAAAATGCGATAGTATGAGGCAGACGATGGCAAATACCATACCTAACCCTGACCTAACCGGTGTTATCCTCTAAAATATAGATTGAATCCAGGTTTAGCTCACTGTTTGAGTGTGGTGCCACATTACTACGTGATTCAGACCAGAAAACGCCCAGGATCTGGCCAAGAATTATGCGAAAAATGCGGAAGATGATGGCAAATACCAGACCTAACCCTGAGCTAACCGCTGTTATCCTCTAAAATATAGATCGAATCCAGGATCAACTCAAGGTTTCAGTGTGGTACCACATTACTACGTGATCCAAACCAGAAAACGCCCAGGATCTGTCCAACAAGTATGCGAAAAATGCGAAAGTATGGGCCAGATGATGGCAAATACCAGACCTAACCGTGTCCTAACCAGTGTTATCCTCTAAAATATAGATCGAATCCAGGATTAACTCACTGTTTCAGAGTGGTACTACATTACTACGTGATCCAACCCAGAAAAAGCCAGCATTTGGCCTACAATTATGCGAAAAAAGTGAAAGTATGGGCGAGATGATGGCGAATCCCAGACCTCACCCAGACCTAACCGGTGTTATCCTCTAAAGAATTGATCGGACCCCGGTTTAACCCGCTGTTTCATTGTGGTACCACATTCCTACGTGACCCATAGCAGATAAAGCCCAGGATCTGGCCATCAAGTATGCGAAAAATGCCAAAGCATGAGCCAGATGATGGCAAATATCAGACCTAACCCTGACCTAACCGGTGTTATCCTCTAAAGTATAGATTGAATCCAGGTTTAACTCACTGTTTCAGAGTGGTACCACATTACTACGTGATCCAAACCGGAAAACGCCCAGGATCTGGCCAACAAGTATGCGAATAATGCGAAGGTATGAGCCAGATGATGGCAAATACCAGACCTAACCCTGACCTAACCGGTGTTATCCTCTAAGATATAGATTCAATCCAGGTTTAACTCACTGTTGCAGTGTGGTACCACATTACTACAAGACCCAAACCAGAAAACGACCAGGATCTGGCCAACAAGTATGCGAAAAATACGAAAGTATGGGCCAGATGATGGCAAATACCAGACCTAACACTGACCTAACCAGTGTTATCCTCTAAAATATAGATCGAATCCAGGATCAACTCACTGTTTCAGAGTGGTTCTACATTACTACGTGATCCAACCCAGAAAAAGCCAGCATTTGGCCTACAATTATGCGAAAAAAGTGAAAGTATGAGCGAGATGATGGCGAATCCCAGACCTCACCCAGACCTAACCGGTGTTATCCTCTAAAGAATTGATCGGACCCCGGTTTAACCCGCTGTTTCATTGTGGTACCACATTCCTACGTGACCCATAGCAGATAAAGCCCAGGATCTGGCCATCAAGTATGCGAAAAATGCCAAAGCATGAGCCAGATGATGGCAAATATCAGACCTAACCCTGACCTAACCGGTGTTATCCTCTAAAGTATAGATTGAATCCAGGTTTAACTCACTGTTGCAGTGCGGTACCACACTACTACCTGATCCAACCCAGAAAACGCCCAGGATCTGTCCATCAAGTATGCGAAAAATGCGAAAGCATGAGCCAGGTGCTGGCAAATACTAGACCTAACCCTGACCTAACTGGTGTTATCCTGTAAAATATAGATTGAATCCAGGTTTAGCTCACAGTTTCAGTGCGGTACCACACAACTCCGTGATCCAAACCAGAAAACGCCCAGGATCTGGCCAACAAGTATGCGAAAAATGCTAAAGTATGAGCCAGATGATGGCAAATACCAGACCTAACCCTGACCTAACCGGTGTTATCCTCTAATATATAGATCGAATCCAGGATTATCTCACTGTTTCAGTGTGGTACCACATTACTGTGTGATCCAAACCAGCAAACGCCCAGGATCTGGCCAACAAGTATGCGAAAAAAGTGAAAGTATGAGCGAGATGATGGCGAATCCCAGACCTCACCCAGACCTAACCGGTGTTATCCTCTAAAGAATTGATCGGACCCCGGTTTAACCCGCTGTTTCATTGTGGTACCACATTCCTACGTGACCCATAGCAGATAAATCCCAGGATCTGGCCAACATTTACACGAAATATGCGAAAGTATGGGCCAGATAATATCAAATACCAGACCTAACCCAAACCTAACCGGTGTTACCCTCTAATATATAGATAGAATCCAGGATTAATTCACTGTTTCAGTGTGGCATCACACTACTACGTGATCCAACCCAGAAATCGCCCAGGATCAGGCCGAAAAGTATGCGAAAAATGCGATAGTATGAGGCAGACGATGGCAAATACCAGACCTAACCCCGACCTAACCGGTGTTATCCTCTAAAATATAGATCGAATCCAGGATCAACTCACTGTTTCGGTGCGGTACCACACTACTACCTGATCCAACCCAGAAAACGCCCAGGATCTGGCCAACAAGTATGCGAAAAATGCGAAATTATGAGCCAGATGATGGCAAATACCACACCTAATCCTGACCTAACCGGTGTTATCCTCTAAAATATAGATTGAATCTAACATAACCGCACTGTTTCAGTGTGGTACCACATTACTGTGTGATCCAAACCAGAAAACGCCCAGGTTCTGGCCAACAAGTATGCGAAAAATGCGAAAGCATGAGCCTGATGATGGCAAATACCAGACCTAACCCAAACCTAACCGGTTTTACCCTCTAATATATAGATCGAATCCGGGATTGCTTCTCTGTGTCAGTGCGGTACCACACTACTACCTGATCCAACCCAGAAAACGTCCAGGATATGGCCAACAAGTATTCGAAAAATGCGAAAGTATGGGCCAGATGATGGCAAATACCAGACCTTACCCTGACCTAACCGGTGTTATCCTCTAAAATATAGATTGAATCCAGGTTTAACTCACTGTTTCAGTGTGCAACCACATTACTACGTGATCCAACCCAGAAAACGCCCAGGATCAGGCCAACAAGTAGGTGCAAAATGCGAAAGTATGAGCCAGATGATATCAAATACCGCACCTAATCCAAACCTAACTGGTGTTACCCTCTAATATATTGATAGAATCCAGGATTAATTCACTGTTTCAGTGTGGCATCACACTACTACGTGATCCAACCCAGAAATCGCCCAGGATCTGGCCAACAAGTATGCGAAAAATGCGAAAGCATGAGCCTGATGATGGCAAATACCAGACCTAACCCAAACCTAACCGGTTTTACCCTCTAATATATAGATCGAATCCGGGATTGCTTCTCTGTGTCAGTGCGGTACCACACTACTACCTGATCCAACCCAGAAAACGTCCAGGATATGGCCAACAAGTATTCGAAAAATGCGAAAGTATGAGCCAGATGATGGCAAATGCCAGACCTAACCCTGACATAACCGGTGTTATCCACTAAAATATTGATTGAATCTAAGATAAACTCACTGTTTCAGTGTGGTACCACATTACTGCGAGATCCGAACCAGAAAACGCCCAGGTTCTGGCCACCAAGTATGCGAAAAATGCGAAAGCATGAGCCAGATGATGGCAAATACCTGACCTAATCCAAACCTAACCAGTGTTACCCTCTAATATATACATCGAATCCAGGATTACTTCACTGTTTCAGTGCGGTACCACACTACTCCCTGATCCAACCCAGAAAACGCCCAGGATCTGGCAAACAAGTATGCGAAAAATGCGAGAGCATGAGCCAGATGATGGCAAATACCAGACCTAACCCAAACCTGACCGCTGTTACCCACTAAAATATAGATTTTATCCGGAATTAACTCACTGTTGCAGTGTGGTATCACAATACTACGTGATCCAAACCAGAAAACGCCCAGGATCTGGCAAACAAGTATGCGAAAAATGCAAAAGTATGAGCCAGATGATGGCAAATACCAGACCTAACCCTGACCTAACCGGTGTTATCCTCTAAAATATAGATCGAATCCAGGATCAACTCACTGTTTCAGTGCGGTACCACACTACTACCTGATCCAACCCAGAAAACGCCCAGGATCTAGCAAACAAGTATGCGAAAAATGCAAAAGTATGAGCCAGATGATGGCAAATACCAGACCTAACCCTGACCTAACCGGTGTTATCCTCTAAAATATAGATCGAATCCAGGATCAACTCACTGTTTCAGTGTGGTACCACATTACTGCGAGATCCAAACCAGAAAACGCCCAGGTACTGGCCAACAAGTATGCGAAAAATGCGAAAGTATGAGCCAGATGATGGCAAATACCAGACCTAATCCAAACCTAACCGGTGTTACCCTCTAATATATAGATCGAATCCAGGATTGCTTCTCTGTGTCAGTGCGGTACCACACTACTACCTGATCCAACCCAGAAATCGCCCAGGATCTGGCCAAAAGTTTGCGAAAAATGCGATAGTATGAGGCAGACGATGGCAAATACCAAACCTAACCCTGACCTAACCGGTGTTATCCACTAGAATATAGATCGAAACCAGGATCAACTCACTGTTTCAGAGTGGTACCACATTACTACGTGATCCAAACCGGAAAACACCCAGGATCTGGCCAACAAGTATGCGAAAAATGCGAAGGTATGAGCCAGATGATGGCAAATACCAGACCTAACCCTGACCTAACCGGTGTTATCCTCTAAGATATAGATTCAATCCAGGTTTAACTCACTGATGCAGTGTGGTACCACATTACTACAAGACCCAAACCAGAAAACGACCAGGATCTGGCCAACAAGTATGCGAAAAATACGAAAGTATGGGCCAGATGATGGCAAATACCAGACCTAACACTGACCTAACCAGTGTTATCCTCTAAAATATAGATCGAATCCAGGATCAACTCACTGTTTCAGAGTGGTTCTACATTACTACGTGATCCAACCCAGAAAAAGCCAGCATTTGGCCTACAATTATGCGAAAAAAGTGAAAGTATGAGCGAGATGATGGCGAATCCCAGACCTCACCCAGACCTAACCGGTGTTATCCTCTAAAGAATTGATCGGACCCCGGTTTAACCCGCTGTTTCATTGTGGTACCACATTCCTACGTGACCCATAGCAGATAAAGCCCAGGATCTGGCCATCAAGTATGCGAAAAATGCCAAAGCATGAGCCAGATGATGGCAAATATCAGACCTAACCCTGACCTAACCGGTGTTATCCTCTAAAGTATAGATTGAATCCAGGTTTAACTCACTGTTTCAGAGTGGTACCACATTACTACGTGATCCAAACCGGAAAACGCCCAGGATCTGGCCAACAAGTATGCGAATAATGCGAAGGTATGAGCCAGATGATGGCAAATACCAGACCTAACCCTGACCTAACCGGTGTTATCCTCTAAGATATAGATTCAATCCAGGTTTAACTCACTGTTGCAGTGTGGTACCACATTACTACAAGACCCAAACCAGAAAACGACCAGGATCTGGCCAACAAGTATGCGAAAAATACGAAAGTATGGGCCAGATGATGGCAAATACCAGACCTAACACTGACCTAACCAGTGTTATCCTCTAAAATATAGATCGAATCCAGGATCAACTCACTGTTTCAGAGTGGTTCTACATTACTACGTGATCCAACCCAGAAAAAGCCAGCATTTGGCCTACAATTATGCGAAAAAATGAAAGTATGAGCGAGATGATGGCGAATCCCAGACCTCACCCAGACCTAACCGGTGTTATCCTCTAAAGAATTGATCGGACCCCGGTTTAACCCGCTGTTTCATTGTGGTACCACATTCCTACGTGACCCATAGCAGATAAAGCCCAGGATCTGGCAATCAAGTATGCGAAAAATGCCAAAGCATGAGCCAGATGATGGCAAATATCAGACCTAACCCTGACCTAACCGGTGTTATCCTCTAAAGTATAGATTGAATCCAGGTTTAACTCATTGTTGCAGTGCGGTACCACACTACTACCTGATCCAACCCAGAGAACGCCCAGGATCTGTCCATCAAGTATGCGAAAAATGCGAAAGCATGAGCCAGGTGCTGGCAAATACTAGACCTAACCCTGACCTAACTGGTGTTATCCTGTAAAATATAGATTGTATCCAGGTTTAGCTCACAGTTTCAGTGCGGTACCACACAACTCCGTGATCCAAACCAGAAAACGCCCAGGATCTGGCCAACAAGTATGCGAAAAATGCTAAAGTATGAGCCAGATGATGGCAAATACCAGACCTAACCCTGACCTAACCGGTGTTATCCTCTAATATATAGATCGAATCCAGGATTATCTCACTGTTTCAGTGTGGTACCACATTACTGTGTGATCCAAACCAGAAAACGCCCAGGTTCTGGCCAACAAGTATGCGAAAAATGCGAAAGCATGAGCCAGATG
The DNA here is from genome assembly GCF_051014445.1 of Colletes latitarsis. Classification (NCBI taxonomy): domain Eukaryota; kingdom Metazoa; phylum Arthropoda; class Insecta; order Hymenoptera; family Colletidae; genus Colletes; species Colletes latitarsis. The sequence goes on from NC_135145.1 coordinate 30,449,447, forward strand.
ATAGCAAATACTAGACCTAACCCAAACCTAACCGGTGTTATCCTTTGAAATATAGATCTGACCCAGGTTTAACTCACTGTTTCAGTGTGGTACCACATTACTATGTGATCCATAACAGAAAACGCCCTGGATCTGGCCAACAAGTGGGCGAATAATGCGAAAGAATGGGCCAGATGATGGCAAATACCAGACCTAACCCTGACCTAACCGGTGTTATCCTCTAAAATATAGATTGAATTTAACATAAACTCACTGTCTCAGTGTGGTACCACATTACTGTGTGATCCAAACCAGCAAACGCCCAGGATCTGGCCAACAAGTATGCGAAAAAAGTGAAAGTATGAGCGAGATGATGGCGAATCCCAGACCTCACCCAGACCTAACCGGTGTTATCCTCTAAAGAATTGATCGGACCCCGGTTTAACCCGCTGTTTCATTGTGGTACCACATTCCTACGTGACCCATAGCAGATAAATCCCAGGATCTGGCCAACATTTATACGAAATATGCGAAAGTATGGGCCAGATAATATCAAATACCAGACCTAACCCAAACCTAACCGGTGTTACCCTCTAATATATAGATAGAATCCAGGATTAATTCACTGTTTCAGTGTGGCATCACACTACTACGTGATCCAACCCAGAAATCGCCCAGGATCAGGCCAAAAAGTATGCTAAAAATGCGATAGTATGAGGCAGACGATGGCAAATACCAGACCTAACCCCGACCTAACCGGTGTTATCCTCTAAAATATAGATCGAATCCAGGATCAACTCACTGTTTCGGTGCGGTACCACACTACTACCTGATCCAACCCAGAAAACGCCCAGGATCTGGCCAACAAGTATGCGAAAAATGCGAAATTATGAGCCAGATGATGGCAAATACCACACCTAATCCTGACCTAACCGGTGTTATCCTCTAAAATATAGATTGAATCTAACATAACCGCACTGTTTCAGTGTGGTACCACATTACTGTGTGATCCAAACCAGAAAACGCCCAGGTTCTGGCCAACAAGTATGCGAAAAATGCGAAAGCATGAGCCTGATGATGGCAAATACCAGACCTAACCCAAACCTAACCGGTTTTACCCTCTAATATATAGATCGAATCCGGGATTGCTTCTCTGTGTCAGTGCGGTACCACACTACTACCTGATCCAACCCAGAAAACGTCCAGGATATGGCCAACAAGTATTCGAAAAATGCGAAAGTATGGGCCAGATGATGGCAAATACCAGACCTTACACTGACCTAACCGGTGTTATCCTCTAAAATATAGATTGAATCCAGGTTTAACTCACTGTTTCAGTGTGCAACCACATTACTACGTGATCCAACCCAGAAAACGCCCAGGATCAGGCCAACAAGTAGGTGCAAAATGCGAAAGTATGAGCCAGATGATATCAAATACCGCACCTAATCCAAACCTAACTGGTGTTACCCTCTAATATATTGATAGAATCCAGGATTAATTCACTGTTTCAGTGTGGCATCACACTACTACGTGATCCAACCCAGAAATCGCCCAGGATCTGGCCAAAAAGTATGCGAAATATGTGATAGTATGAGCCAGATGATGGCAAATGCCAGACCTAACCCTGACATAACCGGTGTTATCCACTAAAATATTGATTGAATCTAAGATAAACTCACTGTTTCAGTGTGGTACCACATTACTGCGAGATCCGAACCAGAAAACGCCCAGGTTCTGGCCACCAAGTATGCGAAAAATGCGAAAGCATGAGCCAGATGATGGCAAATACCTGACCTAATCCAAACCTAACCAGTGTTACCCTCTAATATATACATCGAATCCAGGATTACTTCACTGTTTCAGTGCGGTACCACACTACTCCCTGATCCAACCCAGAAAACGCCCAGGATCTGGCAAACAAGTATGCGAAAAATGCGAGAGCATGAGCCAGATGATGGCAAATACCAGACCTAACCCAAACCTGACCGCTGTTACCCACTAAAATATAGATTTTATCCGGAATTAACTCACTGTTGCAGTGTGGTATCACAATACTACGTGATCTAAACCAGAAAACGCCCAGGATCTGGCAAACAAGTATGCGAAAAATGCAAAAGTATGAGCCAGATGATGGCAAATACCAGACCTAACCCTGACCCAACCGGTGTTATCCTCTAAAATATAGATCGAATCCAGGATCAACTCACTGTTTCAGTGCGGTACCACACTACTACCTGATCCAACCCAGAAAACGCCCAGGATCTAGCAAACAAGTATGCGAAAAATGCAAAAGTATGAGCCAGATGATGGCAAATACCAGACCTAACCCTGACCTAACCGGTGTTATCCTCTAAAATATAGATCGAATCCAGGATCAACTCACTGTTTCAGTGTGGTACCACATTACTGCGAGATCCAAACCAGAAAACGCCCAGGTTCAGGCCAACAAGTATGCGAAAAATGCAAAAGTATGAGCCAGATGATGGCAAATACCAGACCTAACCCTGACCTAACCGGTGTTATCCTCTAAAATATAGATCGAATCGAGGATCAACTCACTGTTTCAGTGTGGTACCACATTACTGCGAGATCCAAACCAGAAAACGCCCAGGTACTGGCCAACAAGTATGCGAAAAATGCGAAAGTATGAGCCAGATGATGGCAAATACCAGACCTAATCCAAACCTAACCGGTGTTACCCTCTAATATATAGATCGAATCCAGGATTGCTTCTCTGTGTCAGTGCGGTACCACACTACTACCTGATCCAACCCAGAAATCGCCCAGGATCTGGCCAAAAGTTTGCGAAAAATGCGATAGTATGAGGCAGACGATGGCAAATACCAAACCTAACCCTGACCTAACCGGTGTTATCCACTAGAATATAGATCGAAACCAGGATCAACTCACTGTTTCAGAGTGGTACCACATTACTACGTGATCCAAACCGGAAAACGCCCAGGATCTGGCCAACAAGTATGCGAAAAATGCGAAGGTATGAGCCAGATGATGGCAAATACCAGACCTAACCCTGACCTAACCGGTGTTATCCTCTAAGATATAGATTCAATCCAGGTTTAACTCACTGATGCAGTGTGGTACCACATTACTACAAGACCCAAACCAGAAAGCGACCAGGATCTGGCCAACAAGTATGCGAAAAATACGAAAGTATGGGCCAGATGATGGCAAATACCAGACCTAACACTGACCTAACCAGTGTTATCCTCTAAAATATAGATCGAATCCAGGATCAACTCACTGTTTCAGAGTGGTTCTACATTACTACGTGATCCAACCCAGAAAAAGCCAGCATTTCGCCTACAATTATGCGAAAAAAGTGAAAGTATGAGCGAGATGATGGCGAATCCCAGACCTCACCCAGACCTAACCGGTGTTATCCTCTAAAGAATTGATCGGACCCCGGTTTAACCCGCTGTTTCATTGTGGTACCACATTCCTACGTGACCCATAGCAGATAAAGCCCAGGATCTGGCCATCAAGTATGCGAAAAATGCCAAACCATGAGCCAGATGATGGCAAATATCAGACCTAACCCTGACCTAACCGGTGTTATCCTCTAAAGTATAGATTTTATCCGGAATTAACTCACTGTTGCAGTGTGGTATCACAATACTACGTGATCCAAACCAGAAAACGCCCAGGATCTGGCAAACAAGTATGCGAAAAATGCAAAAGTATGAGCCAGATGATGGCAAATACCAGACCTAACCCTGACCTAACCGGTGTTATCCTCTAAAATATAGATCGAATCCAGGATCAACTCACTGTTTCAGTGTGGTACCACATTACTGCGAGATCCAAACCAGAAAACGCCCAGGTTCAGGCCAACAAGTATGCGAAAAATGCAAAAGTATGAGCCAGATGATGGCAAATACCAGACCTAACCCTGACCTAACCGGTGTTATCCTCTAAAATATAGATCGAATCCAGGATCAACTCACTGTTTCAGTGTGGTACCACATTACTGCGAGATCCAAACCAGAAAACGCCCAGGTACTGGCCAACAAGTATGCGAAAAATGCGAAAGTATGAGCCAGATGATGGCAAATACCAGACCTAATCCAAACCTAACCGGTGTTACCCTCTAATATATAGATCGAATCCAGGATTGCTTCTCTGTGTCAGTGCGGTACCACACTACTACCTGATCCAACCCAGAAATCGCCCAGGATCTGGCCAAAAGTTTGCGAAAAATGCGATAGTATGAGGCAGACGATGGCAAATACCAAACCTAACCCTGACCTAACCGGTGTTATCCACTAGAATATAGATCGAAACCAGGATCAACTCACTGTTTCAGAGTGGTACCACATTACTACGTGATCCAAACCGGAAAACGCCCAGGATCTGGCCAACAAGTATGCGAAAAATGCGAAGGTATGAGCCAGATGATGGCAAATACCAGACCTAACCCTGACCTAACCGGTGTTATCCTCTAAGATCTAGATTCAATCCAGGTTTAACTCACTGATGCAGTGTGGTACCACATTACTACAAGACCCAAACCAGAAAACGACCAGGATCTGGCCAACAAGTATGCGAAAAATACGAAAGTATGGGCCAGATGATGGCAAATACCAGACCTAACACTGACCTAACCAGTGTTATCCTCTAAAATATAGATCGAATCCAGGATCAACTCACTGTTTCAGAGTGGTTCTACATTACTACGTGATCCAACCCAGAAAAAGCCAGCATTTCGCCTACAATTATGCGAAAAAAGTGAAAGTATGAGCGAGATGATGGCGAATCCCAGACCTCACCCAGACCTAACCGGTGTTATCCTCTAAAGAATTGATCGGACCCCGGTTTAACCCGCTGTTTCATTGTGGTACCACATTCCTACGTGACCCATAGCAGATAAAGCCCAGGATCTGGCCATCAAGTATGCGAAAAATGCCAAAGCATGAGCCAGATGATGGCAAATATCAGACCTAACCCTGACCTAACCGGTGTTATCCTCTAAAGTATAGATTGAATCCAGGTTTAACTCACTGTTTCAGAGTGGTACCACATTACTACGTGATCCAAACCGGAAAACGCCCAGGATCTGGCAAACAAGTATGCGAAAAATGCGAGAGCATGAGCCAGATGATGGCAAATACCAGACCTAACCCAAACCTGACCGCTGTTACCCACTAAAATATAGATTTTATCCGGAATTAACTCACTGTTGCAGTGTGGTATCACAATACTACGTGATCCAAACCAGAAAACGCCCAGGATCTGGCAAACAAGTATGCGAAAAATGCAAAAGTATGAGCCAGATGATGGCAAATACCAGACCTAACCCTGACCTAACCGGTGTTATCCTCTAAAATATAGATCGAATCCAGGATCAACTCACTGTTTCAGTGCGGTACCACACTACTACCTGATCCAACCCAGAAAACGCCCAGGATCTAGCAAACAAGTATGCGAAAAATGCAAAAGTATGAGCCAGATGATGGCAAATACCAGACCTAACCCTGACCTAACCGGTGTTATCCTCTAAAATATAGATCGAATCCAGGATCAACTCACTGTTTCAGTGTGGTACCACATTACTGCGAGATCCAAACCAGAAAACGCCCAGGTTCAGGCCAACAAGTATGCGAAAAATGCAAAAGTATGAGCCAGATGATGGCAAATACCAGACCTAACCCTGACCTAACCGGTGTTATCCTCTAAAATATAGATCGAATCCAGGATCAACTCACTGTTTCAGTGTGGTACCACATTACTGCGAGATCCAAACCAGAAAACGCCCAGGTACTGGCCAACAAGTATGCGAAAAATGCGAAAGTATGAGCCAGATGATGGCAAATACCAGACCTAATCCAAACCTAACCGGTGTTACCCTCTAATATATAGATCGAATCCAGGATTGCTTCTCTGTGTCAGTGCGGTACCACACTACTACCTGATCCAACCCAGAAATCGCCCAGGATCTGGCCAAAAGTTTGCGAAAAATGCGATAGTATGAGGCAGACGATGGCAAATACCAAACCTAACCCTGACCTAACCGGTGTTATCCACTAGAATATAGATCGAAACCAGGATCAACTCACTGTTTCAGAGTGGTACCACATTACTACGTGATCCAAACCGGAAAACGCCCAGGATCTGGCCAACAAGTATGCGAAAAATGCGAAGGTATGAGCCAGATGATGGCAAATACCAGACCTAACCCTGACCTAACCGGTGTTATCCTCTAAGATCTAGATTCAATCCAGGTTTAACTCACTGATGCAGTGTGGTACCACATTACTACAAGACCCAAACCAGAAAACGACCAGGATCTGGCCAACAAGTATGCGAAAAATACGAAAGTATGGGCCAGATGATGGCAAATACCAGACCTAACACTGACCTAACCAGTGTTATCCTCTAAAATATAGATCGAATCCAGGATCAACTCACTGTTTCAGAGTGGTTCTACATTACTACGTGATCCAACCCAGAAAAAGCCAGCATTTCGCCTACAATTATGCGAAAAAAGTGAAAGTATGAGCGAGATGATGGCGAATCCCAGACCTCACCCAGACCTAACCGGTGTTATCCTCTAAAGAATTGATCGGACCCCGGTTTAACCCGCTGTTTCATTGTGGTACCACATTCCTACGTGACCCATAGCAGATAAAGCCCAGGATCTGGCCATCAAGTATGCGAAAAATGCCAAAGCATGAGCCAGATGATGGCAAATATCAGACCTAACCCTGACCTAACCGGTGTTATCCTCTAAAGTATAGATTGAATCCAGGTTTAACTCACTGTTTCAGAGTGGTACCACATTACTACGTGATCCAAACCGGAAAACGCCCAGGATCTGGCCAACAAGTATGCGAATAATGCGAAGGTATGAGCCAGATGATGGCAAATACCAGACCTAACCCTGACCTAACCGGTGTTATCCTCTAAGATATAGATTCAATCTAGGTTTAACTCACTGTTGCAGTGTGGTACCACATTACTACAAGACCCAAACCAGAAAACGTCCAGGATCTGGCCAACAAGTATGCGAAAAATACGAAAGTATGGGCCAGATGATGGCAAATACCAGACCTAACACTGACCTAACCTGTGTTATCCTCTAAAATATAGATCGAATCCAGGATCAACTCACTGTTTCAGAGTGGTTCTACATTACTACGTGATCCAACCCAGAAAAAGCCAGCATTTGGCCTACAATTATGCGAAAAAATGAAAGTATGAGCGAGATGATGGCGAATCCCAGACCTCACCCAGACCTAACCGGTGTTATCCTCTAAAGAATTGATCGGACCCCGGTTTAACCCGCTGTTTCATTGTGGTACCACATTCCTACGTGACCCATAGCAGATAAAGCCCAGGATCTGGCCATCAAGTATGCGAAAAATGCCAAAGCATGAGCCAGATGATGGCAAATATCAGACCTAACCCTGACCTAACCGGTGTTATCCTCTAAAGTATAGATTGAATCCAGGTTTAACTCACTGTTGCAGTGCGGTACCACACTACTACCTGATCCAACCCAGAGAACGCCCAGGATCTGTCCATCAAGTATGCGAAAAATGCGAAAGCATGAGCCAGGTGCTGGCAAATACTAGACCTAACCCTGACCTAACTGGTGTTATCCTGTAAAATATAGATTGAATCCAGGTTTAGCTCACAGTTTCAGTGCGGTACCACACAACTCCGTGATCCAAACCAGAAAACGCCCAGGATCTGGCCAACAAGTATGCGAAAAATGCTAAAGTATGAGCCAGATGATGGCAAATACCAGACCTAACCCTGACCTAACCGGTGTTATCCTCTAATATATAGATCGAATCCAGGATTATCTCACTGTTTCAGTGTGGTACCACATTACTGTGTGATCCAAACCAGAAAACGCCCAGGTTCTGGCCAACAAGTATGCGAAAAATGCGAAAGCATGAGCCAGATGATAGCAAATACTAGACCTAACCCAAACCTAACCGGTGTTATCCTTTGAAATATAGATCTGACCCAGGTTTAACTCACTGTTTCAGTGTGGTACCACATTACTATGTGATCCATAACAGAAAACGCCCTGGATCTGGCCAACAAGTGGGCGAATAATGCGAAAGAATGGGCCAGATGATGGCAAATACCAGACCTAACCCTGACCTAACCGGTGTTATCCTCTAAAATATAGATTGAATCTAACATAACCGCACTGTCTCAGTGTGGTACCACATTACTGTGTGATCCAAACCAGCAAACGCCCAGGATCTGGCCAACAAGTATGCGAAAAAAGTGAAAGTATGAGCGAGATGATGGCGAATCCCAGACATCACCCAGACCTAACCGGTGTTATCCTCTAAAGAATTGATCGGACCCCGGTTTAACCCGCTGTTTCATTGTGGTACCACATTCCTACGTGACCCATAGCAGATAAATCCCAGGATCTGGCCAACATTTATACGAAATATGCGAAAGTATGGGCCAGATAATATCAAATACCAGACCTATCCCAAACCTAACCGGTGTTACCCTCTAATATATAGATAGAATCCAGGATTAATTCACTGTTTCAGTGTGGCATCACACTACTACGTGATCCAACCCAGAAATCGCCCAGGATCAGGCCAAAAAGTATGCGAAAAATGCGATAGTATGAGGCAGACGATGGCAAATACCAGACCTAACCCCGACCTAACCGGTGGTATCCTCTAAAATATAGATCGAATCCAGGATCAACTCACTGTTTCGGTGCGGTACCACACTACTACCTGATCCAACCCAGAAAACGCCCAGGATCTGGCCAACAAGTATGCGAAAAATGCGAAATTATGAGCCAGATGATGGCAAATACCACACCTAACCCTGACCTAACCGGTGTTATCCTCTAAAATATAGATTGAATCTAACATAACCGCACTGTTTCAGTGTGGTACCACATTACTGTGTGATCCAAACCAGAAAACGCCCAGGTTCTGGCCAACAAGTATGCGAAAAATGCGAAAGCATGAGCCTGATGATAGCAAATACCAGACCTAACCCAAACCTAACCGGTTTTACCCTCTAATATATAGATCGAATCCGGGATTGCTTCTCTGTGTCAGTGCGGTACCACACTACTACCTGATCCAACCCAGAAAACGTCCAGGATATGGCCAACAAGTATTCGAAAAATGCGAAAGTATGGGCCAGATGATGGCAAATACCAGACCTTACCCTGACCTAACCGGTGTTATCCTCTAAAATATAGATTGAATCCAGGTTTAACTCACTGTTTCAGTGTGCAACCACATTACTACGTGATCCAACCCAGAAAACGCCCAGGATAAGGCCAACAAGTAGGTGCAAAATGCGAAAGTATGAGCCAGATGATATCAAATACCGCACCTAATCCAAACCTAACTGGTGTTACCCTCTAATATATTGATAGAATCCAGGATTAATTCACTGTTTCAGTGTGGCATCACACTACTACGTGATCCAACCCAGAAATCGCCCCGGATCTGGCCAAAAAGTATGCGAAATATGTGATAGTATGAGCCAGATGATGGCAAATGCCAGACCTAACCCTGACATAACCGGTGTTATCCACTAAAATATTGATTGAATCTAAGATAAACTCACTGTTTCAGTGTGGTGCCACATTACTGCGAGATCCGAACCAGAAAACGCCCAGGTTCTGGCCACCAAGTATGCGAAAAATGCGAAAGCATGAGCCAGATGATGGCAAATACCTGACCTAATCCAAACCTAACCAGTGTTACCCTCTAATATATACATCGAATCCAGGATTACTTCACTGTTTCAGTGCGGTACCACACTACTCCCTGATCCAACCCAGAAAACGCCCAGGATCTGGCAAACAAGTATGCGAAAAATGCGAGAGCATGAGCCAGATGATGGCAAATACCAGACCTAACCCAAACCTGACCGCTGTTACCCACTAAAATATAGATTTTATCCGGAATTAACTCACTGTTGCAGTGTGGTACCACAATACTACGTGATCCAAACCAGAAAACGCCCAGGATCTGGCAAACAAGTATGCGAAAAATGCAAAAGTATGAGCCAGATGATGGCAAATACCAGACCTAACCCTGACCTAACCGGTGTTATCCTCGAAAATATAGATCGAATCCAGGATCAACTCACTGTTTCAGTGTGGTACCACATTACTACGTTTTCCAAACCAGAAAACGCCCAGGATCTGCCCATCAAGTATGCGAAAAATGCGAAAATATGAGCCGGATTATGGGAAATACCAGACCTAGCCCTGACCTGACCGGTGTTATCCTCTAAAATATAGATCGAATCCAGGATCAACTCACTGTTTCAGTGTGGTACCACATTACTACGTTTTCCAAACCAGAAAACGCCCAGGATCTGCCCATCAAGTATGCGAAAAATGCGAAAATATGAGCCGGATTATGGCAAATACCAGACCTGACCCTGACATAACCGGTGTTATCCTCTAAAATATAGATCGAATCCAGGATTACTTCACTGTTTCAGTGCGGTACCACACTACTACCTGATCCAACCCAGAAAACGCCCAGGATCTAGCCAACAAGTATGCGAAAAATGCAAAAGTATGAGCCAGATGATGGCAAATACCAGACCTAACCCTGACCTAACCGGTGTTATCCTCTAAAATATAGATCGAATCCAGGATCAACTCACTGTTTCAGTGTGGTACCACATTACTGCGAGATCCAAACCAGAAAACGCCCAGGTTCAGGCCAACAAGTATGCGAAAAATGCAAAAGTATGAGCCAGATGATGGCAAATACCAGACCTAACCCAAACCTAACCGTTGCTACCCTCTAAAATATAGATTTTATCCAGGTTTAACTCACTGTTGCAGTGTGGATCCACAATACTACGTGATCCAAACCAGAAAACGCCCAGGATCTGGCCAACAAGTATGCGAATAATGCGAAAGTATGGGCCAGATGATGGCAAATACCAGACCTAACCCTGACCTAACCAGTGTTATCCTCTAAAATATAGATTGAATCCAGGTTTAACTCACTGTTTCAGAGTGGTTCTACATTACTACGTGATCCAAACCAGAAAACGCCCAGGATCTGGCCAACAAGTATGCGAAAAATGCGAAAGTATGAGCCAGATGATGGCACATACCAGACCTAACCCAAACCTAACCCTGACCTAACCGGTGTTATCCTCTAAAATATAGATTGAATCCAGGTTTAACTCACTGTTTGAGTGTGGTGCCACGTTACTACGTGATCCAGACCAGAAAACGCCCAGGATCTGGCCAAGAATTATGCGAAAAATGCGAAAGATGATGGCAAATACCAGACCTAACCCTGAGCTAACCGCTGTAATCCTCTAAAATATAGATCGAATCCAGGATCAACTCAAGGTTTCAGTGTGGTACCACATTACTACGTGATCCAAACCAGAAAACGCCCAGGATCTGTCCAACAAGTATGCGAAAAATGCGAAAGTATGAGCCAGATGATGGCAAATACCAGACCTAACCCTGACCTAACCGGTGTTATCCTCTAAGATATAGATTGAATCCAGGTTTAACTCACTGTTGCAGTGTGGTACCACATTACTACGAGACCCAAACCAGAAAGCGCCCAGGATCTGGCCAACAAGTATGCGAAAAATGCGAAAGTATGGGCCAGATGATGGCAAATACCAGACCTAACCGTGTCCTAACCAGTGTCATCCTCTAAAATATAGATTGAATCCAGGTTTAACTCACTGTTGCAGTGTGGTATCACATTACTACGTGAACCCAACCCAGAGAACGCCCAGGTTCTGGCCAACAAGTATGCGAAAAATGCGAAAGTATGGGCCAGATGATGGCTAATACCAGACCTAACCCTGACCTAACCAGTGTTATCCTCTAAAATATAGATCGAATCCAGGATTAGGTCACTGTTTCTGTGCGGTACCACACTACTCCGTGATCCAAACCAGAAAACTCCCAGGATCTGGCCAACAAGTATGCGAAAAATGCGAAAGTATAAGCCAGATGATGGCAAATACCAGACCTAACCCTGACCTAACCGGTGTCATCCTCTAAAATATAGATTGAATCCAGGATTAACTCACTGTTTCAGTGTGGTACCACATTACTACGTGTTCCAAAACAGAAAATGCCCAGGATCTGGCCAACAAGTATGCGAAAAATGCGAAAGTATGAGCCAGATGATGGCACATACCAGACCTAACCCAAACCTAACCCTGACCTAACCGGTGTTATCCTCTAAAATATAGATTGAATCCAGGTTTAACTCACTGTTTGAGTGTGGTGCCACGTTACTACGTGATCCAGACCAGAAAACGCCCAGGATCTGGCCAAGAATTATGCGAAAAATGCGAAAGATGATGGCAAATACCAGACCTAACCCTGAGCTAACCGCTGTAATCCTCTAAAATATAGATCGAATCCAGGATCAACTCAAGGTTTCAGTGTGGTACCACATTACTACGTGATCCAAACCAGAAAACGCCCAGGATCTGTCCAACAAGTATGCGAAAAATGCGAAAGTATGAGCCAGATGATGGCAAATACCAGACCTAACCCTGACCTAACCGGTGTTATCCTCTAAGATATAGATTGAATCCAGGTTTAACTCACTGTTGCAGTGTGGTACCACATTACTACGAGACCCAAACCAGAAAGCGCCCAGGATCTGGCCAACAAGTATGCGAAAAATGCGAAAGTATGGGCCAGATGATGGCAAATACCAGACCTAACCGTGACCTAACCAGTGTCATCCTCTAAAATATAGATTGAATCCAGGTTTAACTCACTGTTGCAGTGTGGTATCACATTACTACGTGAACCCAACCCAGAAAACGCCCAGGTTCTGGCCAACAAGTATGCGAAAAATGCGAAAGTATGGGCCAGATGATGGCTAATACCAGACCTAACCCTGACCTAACCAGTGTTATCCTCTAAAATATAGATCGAATCCAGGATTAGGTCACTGTTTCTGTGCGGTACCACACTACTCCGTGATCCAAACCAGAAAACTCCCAGGATCTGGCCAACAAGTATGCGAAAAATGCGAAAGTATAAGCCAGATGATGGCAAATACCAGACCTAACCCTGACCTAACCGGTGTCATCCTCTAAAATATAGATTGAATCCAGGATTAACTCACTGTTTCAGTGTGGTACCACATTACTACGTGTTCCAAAACAGAAAATGCCCAGGATCAGGCCATCAACTATGCGAAAAAAGCCAAAGCATGAGCCAGATGATGGCAAATACCAGACCTAACCCTGACCTAACCGGTGTCATCCTCTAAAATGTAGATTGAATCCAGGATTACTTCACTGTTTCAGTGCGGTACCACACTACTACCTGATCCAACCCAGAAAACGCCCAGGATCTGGCCAACAAGTATGCGAAAAATGCGAAAGCATGAGCCAGATGATGGCAAATACCAGACCTAAGCCAAACCTAACCGGTGTTACCCTCTAAAATATAGATTGAATCCAGGTTTACCTCTCTGTTGCAGTGTGGAACCACATTACTACGTGATCCAAACCAGAAAACGCCCAGAATCTGGCAAATAAGTATGCGAATAATGCGAAAGTATGAGCCAGATGATGGCAAATACCGGACCTAACCCGGACCTAACCGTTGTTATCCTCTAAATTATACATTGTATCCAGGTTTAACTCACTGTTTGAGTGTGGTGCCACATTACTACGTGATCCAAACCAGAAAACGCCCAGGATCTGGCCACCAAGTATGCAAAAAATGCGAAAGCATGAGCCAGATGATGGCAAATACCTGACCTAATCCAAACCTAACCAGTGTTACCCTCTAATATATACATCGAATCCAGGATTACTTCACTGTTTCAGTGCGGTACCACACTACTCCCTGATCCAACCCAGAAAACGCCCAGGATCTGGCAAACAAGTATGCGAAAAATGCGAGAGCATGAGCCAGATGATGGCAAATACCAGACCTAACCCAAACCTGACCGTTGTTACCCTCTAAAATATAGATTTTATCCGGAATTAACTCACTGTGGCAGTGTGGTACCACAATACTACGTGATCCAAACCAGAAAACGCCCAGGATCTGGCCAACAAGTATGCGAAAAATGCAGAAGTACGAGCCAGATGATGGCAAATACCAGACGAAACCCAAACCTAACCGGTGTTATCATCTAAAATATAGGTTGAATCTAAGATAAATTCACTGTTTCATTGTGGTACCACATTACTACCTGATCCATAACAGATAAAGCCCAGGATCTGGCCAACAAGTATGCGAAAAATGCGAAAGTATGGGCCAGATGATGGCAAATACCAGACCTAACCCTGACCTAACCAGTGTTACCCTCTAATATATAGATAGAATCCAGGATTAACTCACTGTTTCAGTGTGGTACCACATCACTACGTGTTCCAAACCAGAAAACGCCCAGGATCTGACCATCAAGTATGCGAAAAATGCGAAAGCATGAGCCAGATGATGGCAAATACCAGACCTAACCCTGACCTAACCGGTGTTATCCTCTAAGATATAGATTGAATCCAGGTTTAACTCACTGTTGCAGTGTGGTACCACATTACTACGAGACCCAAACCAGAAAACGCCCAGGATCTGGCCAACAAGTATGCGAAAAATGCGAAAGTATGGGCCAGATGATGGCAAATACCAGACCTAACCCAAACCTAACCCTGACCTAACCGGTGTTATCCTCTAAAATATAGATTGAATCCAGGTTTAACTCACTGTTTGAGTGTGGTGCCACGTTACTACGTGATCCAGACCAGAAAACGCCCAGGATCTGGCCAAGAATTATGCGAAAAATGCGAAAGATGATGGCAAATACCAGACCTAACCCTGAGCTAACCGCTGTAATCCTCTAAAATATAGATCGAATCCAGGATCAACTCAAGGTTTCAGTGTGGTACCACATTACTACGTGATCCAAACCAGAAAACGCCCAGGATCTGTCCAACAAGTATGCGAAAAATGCGAAAGTATGAGCCAGATGATGGCAAATACCAGACCTAACCCTGACCTAACCGGTGTTATCCTCTAAGATATAGATTGAATCCAGGTTTACCTCTCTGTTGCAGTGTGGAACCACATTACTACGTGATCCAAACCAGAAAACGCCCAGAATCTGGCAAATAAGTATGCGAATAATGCGAAAGTATGAGCCAGATGATGGCAAATACCGGACCTAACCCGGACCTAACCGTTGTTATCCTCTAAATTATACATTGTATCCAGGTTTAACTCACTGTTTGAGTGTGGTGCCACATTACTACGTGATCCAAACCAGAAAACGCCCAGGATCTGGCCACCAAGTATGCAAAAAATGCGAAAGCATGAGCCAGATGATGGCAAATACCTGACCTAATCCAAACCTAACCAGTGTTACCCTCTAATATATACATCGAATCCAGGATTACTTCACTGTTTCAGTGCGGTACCACACTACTCCCTGATCCAACCCAGAAAACGCCCAGGATCTGGCAAACAAGTATGCGAAAAATGCGAGAGCATGAGCCAGATGATGGCAAATACCAGACCTAACCCAAACCTGACCGTTGTTACCCTCTAAAATATAGATTTTATCCGGAATTAACTCACTGTGGCAGTGTGGTACCACAATACTACGTGATCCAAACCAGAAAACGCCCAGGATCTGGCCAACAAGTATGCGAAAAATGCAGAAGTACGAGCCAGATGATGGCAAATACCAGACGAAACCCAAACCTAACCGGTGTTATCATCTAAAATATAGGTTGAATCTAAGATAAATTCACTGTTTCATTGTGGTACCACATTACTACCTGATCCATAACAGATAAAGCCCAGGATCTGGCCAACAAGTATGCGAAAAATGCGAAAGTATGGGCCAGATGATGGCAAATACCAGACCTAACCCTGACCTAACCAGTGTTACCCTCTAATATATAGATAGAATCCAGGATTAACTCACTGTTTCAGTGTGGTACCACATCACTACGTGTTCCAAACCAGAAAACGCCCAGGATCTGTCCATCAAGTATGCGAAAAATGCGAAAGCATGAGCCAGATGATGGCAAATACCAGACCTAACCCTGACCTAACCGGTGTTATCCTCTAAGATATAGATTGAATCCAGGTTTAACTCACTGTTGCAGTGTGGTACCACATTACTACGAGACCCAAACCAGAAAACGCCCAGGATCTGGCCAACAAGTATGCGAAAAATGCGAAAGTATGGGCCAGATGATGGCAAATACCAGACCTAACCCAAACCTAACCCTGACCTAACCGGTGTTATCCTCTAAAATATAGATTGAATCCAGGTTTAACTCACTGTTTGAGTGTGGTGCCACGTTACTACGTGATCCAGACCAGAAAACGCCCAGGATCTGGCCAAGAATTATGCGAAAAATGCGAAAGATGATGGCAAATACCAGACCTAACCCTGAGCTAACCGCTGTAATCCTCTAAAATATAGATCGAATCCAGGATCAACTCAAGGTTTCAGTGTGGTACCACATTACTACGTGATCCAAACCAGAAAACGCCCAGGATCTGTCCAACAAGTATGCGAAAAATGCGAAAGTATGAGCCAGATGATGGCAAATACCAGACCTAACCCTGACCTAACCGGTGTTATCCTCTAAGATATAGATTGAATCCAGGTTTAACTCACTGTTGCAGTGTGGTACCACATTACTACGAGACCCAAACCAGAAAGCGCCCAGGATCTGGCCAACAAGTATGCGAAAAATGCGAAAGTATGGGCCAGATGATGGCAAATACCAGACCTAACCGTGACCTAACCAGTGTCATCCTCTAAAATATAGATTGAATCCAGGTTTAACTCACTGTTGCAGTGTGGTATCACATTACTACGTGAACCCAACCCAGAAAACGCCCAGGTTCTGGCCAACAAGTATGCGAAAAATGCGAAAGTATGGGCCAGATGATGGCTAATACCAGACCTAACCCTGACCTAACCAGTGTTATCCTCTAAAATATAGATCGAATCCAGGATTAGGTCACTGTTTCTGTGCGGTACCACACTACTCCGTGATCCAAACCAGAAAACTCCCAGGATCTGGCCAACAAGTATGCGAAAAATGCGAAAGTATAAGCCAGATGATGGCAAATACCAGACCTAACCCTGACCTAACCGGTGTCATCCTCTAAAATATAGATTGAATCCAGGATTAACTCACTGTTTCAGTGTGGTACCACATTACTACGTGTTCCAAAACAGAAAATGCCCAGGATCAGGCCATCAACTATGCGAAAAAAGCCAAAGCATGAGCCAGATGATGGCAAATACCAGACCTAACCCTGACCTAACCGGTGTCATCCTCTAAAATGTAGATTGAATCCAGGATTACTTCACTGTTTCAGTGCGGTACCACACTACTACCTGATCCAACCCAGAAAACGCCCAGGATCTGGCCAACAAGTATGCGAAAAATGCGAAAGCATGAGCCAGATGATGGCAAATACCAGACCTAAGCCAAACCTAACCGGTGTTACCCTCTAAAATATAGATTGAATCCAGGTTTACCTCTCTGTTGCAGTGTGGAACCACATTACTACGTGATCCAAACCAGAAAACGCCCAGAATCTGGCAAATAAGTATGCGAATAATGCGAAAGTATGAGCCAGATGATGGCAAATACCGGACCTAACCCGGACCTAACCGTTGTTATCCTCTAAATTATACATTGTATCCAGGTTTAACTCACTGTTTGAGTGTGGTGCCACATTACTACGTGATCCAAACCAGAAAACGCCCAGGATCTGGCCACCAAGTATGCAAAAAATGCGAAAGCATGAGCCAGATGATGGCAAATACCTGACCTAATCCAAACCTAACCAGTGTTACCCTCTAATATATACATCGAATCCAGGATTACTTCACTGTTTCAGTGCGGTACCACACTACTCCCTGATCCAACCCAGAAAACGCCCAGGATCTGGCAAACAAGTATGCGAAAAATGCGAGAGCATGAGCCAGATGATGGCAAATACCAGACCTAACCCAAACCTGACCGTTGTTACCCTCTAAAATATAGATTTTATCCGGAATTAACTCACTGTGGCAGTGTGGTACCACAATACTACGTGATCCAAACCAGAAAACGCCCAGGATCTGGCCAACAAGTATGCGAAAAATGCAGAAGTACGAGCCAGATGATGGCAAATACCAGACGAAACCCAAACCTAACCGGTGTTATCATCTAAAATATAGGTTGAATCTAAGATAAATTCACTGTTTCATTGTGGTACCACATTACTACCTGATCCATAACAGATAAAGCCCAGGATCTGGCCAACAAGTATGCGAAAAATGCGAAAGTATGGGCCAGATGATGGCAAATACCAGACCTAACCCTGACCTAACCAGTGTTACCCTCTAATATATAGATAGAATCCAGGATTAACTCACTGTTTCAGTGTGGTACCACATCACTACGTGTTCCAAACCAGAAAACGCCCAGGATCTGACCATCAAGTATGCGAAAAATGCGAAAGCATGAGCCAGATGATGGCAAATACCAGACCTAACCCTGACCTAACCGGTGTTATCCTCTAAGATATAGATTGAATCCAGGTTTAACTCACTGTTGCAGTGTGGTACCACATTACTACGAGACCCAAACCAGAAAACGCCCAGGATCTGGCCAACAAGTATGCGAAAAATGCGAAAGTATGGGCCAGATGATGGCAAATACCAGACCTAACCCAAACCTAACCCTGACCTAACCGGTGTTATCCTCTAAAATATAGATTGAATCCAGGTTTAACTCACTGTTTGAGTGTGGTGCCACGTTACTACGTGATCCAGACCAGAAAACGCCCAGGATCTGGCCAAGAATTATGCGAAAAATGCGAAAGATGATGGCAAATACCAGACCTAACCCTGAGCTAACCGCTGTAATCCTCTAAAATATAGATCGAATCCAGGATCAACTCAAGGTTTCAGTGTGGTACCACATTACTACGTGATCCAAACCAGAAAACGCCCAGGATCTGTCCAACAAGTATGCGAAAAATGCGAAAGTATGAGCCAGATGATGGCAAATACCAGACCTAACCCTGACCTAACCGGTGTTATCCTCTAAGATATAGATTGAATCCAGGTTTACCTCTCTGTTGCAGTGTGGAACCACATTACTACGTGATCCAAACCAGAAAACGCCCAGAATCTGGCAAATAAGTATGCGAATAATGCGAAAGTATGAGCCAGATGATGGCAAATACCGGACCTAACCCGGACCTAACCGTTGTTATCCTCTAAATTATACATTGTATCCAGGTTTAACTCACTGTTTGAGTGTGGTGCCACATTACTACGTGATCCAAACCAGAAAACGCCCAGGATCTGGCCACCAAGTATGCAAAAAATGCGAAAGCATGAGCCAGATGATGGCAAATACCTGACCTAATCCAAACCTAACCAGTGTTACCCTCTAATATATACATCGAATCCAGGATTACTTCACTGTTTCAGTGCGGTACCACACTACTCCCTGATCCAACCCAGAAAACGCCCAGGATCTGGCAAACAAGTATGCGAAAAATGCGAGAGCATGAGCCAGATGATGGCAAATACCAGACCTAACCCAAACCTGACCGTTGTTACCCTCTAAAATATAGATTTTATCCGGAATTAACTCACTGTGGCAGTGTGGTACCACAATACTACGTGATCCAAACCAGAAAACGCCCAGGATCTGGCCAACAAGTATGCGAAAAATGCAGAAGTACGAGCCAGATGATGGCAAATACCAGACGAAACCCAAACCTAACCGGTGTTATCATCTAAAATATAGGTTGAATCTAAGATAAATTCACTGTTTCATTGTGGTACCACATTACTACCTGATCCATAACAGATAAAGCCCAGGATCTGGCCAACAAGTATGCGAAAAATGCGAAAGTATGGGCCAGATGATGGCAAATACCAGACCTAACCCTGACCTAACCAGTGTTACCCTCTAATATATAGATAGAATCCAGGATTAACTCACTGTTTCAGTGTGGTACCACATCACTACGTGTTCCAAACCAGAAAACGCCCAGGATCTGTCCATCAAGTATGCGAAAAATGCGAAAGCATGAGCCAGATGATGGCAAATACCAGACCTAACCCTGACCTAACCGGTGTTATCCTCTAAGATATAGATTGAATCCAGGTTTAACTCACTGTTGCAGTGTGGTACCACATTACTACGAGACCCAAACCAGAAAACGCCCAGGATCTGGCCAACAAGTATGCGAAAAATGCGAAAGTATGGGCCAGATGATGGCAAATACCAGACCTAACCCAAACCTAACCCTGACCTAACCGGTGTTATCCTCTAAAATATAGATTGAATCCAGGTTTAACTCACTGTTTGAGTGTGGTGCCACGTTACTACGTGATCCAGACCAGAAAACGCCCAGGATCTGGCCAAGAATTATGCGAAAAATGCGAAAGATGATGGCAAATACCAGACCTAACCCTGAGCTAACCGCTGTAATCCTCTAAAATATAGATCGAATCCAGGATCAACTCAAGGTTTCAGTGTGGTACCACATTACTACGTGATCCAAACCAGAAAACGCCCAGGATCTGTCCAACAAGTATGCGAAAAATGCGAAAGTATGAGCCAGATGATGGCAAATACCAGACCTAACCCTGACCTAACCGGTGTTATCCTCTAAGATATAGATTGAATCCAGGTTTAACTCACTGTTGCAGTGTGGTACCACATTACTACGAGACCCAAACCAGAAAGCGCCCAGGATCTGGCCAACAAGTATGCGAAAAATGCGAAAGTATGGGCCAGATGATGGCAAATACCAGACCTAACCGTGTCCTAACCAGTGTCATCCTCTAAAATATAGATTGAATCCAGGTTTAACTCACTGTTGCAGTGTGGTATCACATTACTACGTGAACCCAACCCAGAAAACGCCCAGGTTCTGGCCAACAAGTATGCGAAAAATGCGAAAGTATGGGCCAGATGATGGCTAATACCAGACCTAACCCTGACCTAACCAGTGTTATCCTCTAAAATATAGATCGAATCCAGGATTAGGTCACTGTTTCTGTGCGGTACCACACTACTCCGTGATCCAAACCAGAAAACTCCCAGGATCTGGCCAACAAGTATGCGAAAAATGCGAAAGTATAAGCCAGATGATGGCAAATACCAGACCTAACCCTGACCTAACCGGTGTCATCCTCTAAAATATAGATTGAATCCAGGATTAACTCACTGTTTCAGTGTGGTACCACATTACTACGTGTTCCAAAACAGAAAATGCCCAGGATCAGGCCATCAACTATGCGAAGAAAGCCAAAGCATGAGCCAGATGATGGCAAATACCAGACCTAACCCTGACCTAACCGGTGTCATCCTCTAAAATGTAGATTGAATCCAGGATTACTTCACTGTTTCAGTGCGGTACCACACTACTACCTGATCCAACCCAGAAAACGCCCAGGATCTGGCCAACAAGTATGCGAAAAATGCGAAAGCATGAGCCAGATGATGGCAAATACCAGACCTAAGCCAAACCTAACCGGTGTTACCCTCTAAAATATAGATTGAATCCAGGTTTACCTCTCTGTTGCAGTGTGGAACCACATTACTACGTGATCCAAACCAGAAAACGCCCAGAATCTGGCAAATAAGTATGCGAATAATGCGAAAGTATGAGCCAGATGATGGCAAATACCGGACCTAACCCGGACCTAACCGTTGTTATCCTCTAAATTATACATTGTATCCAGGTTTAACTCACTGTTTGAGTGTGGTGCCACATTACTACGTGATCCAAACCAGAAAACGCCCAGGATCTGGCCACCAAGTATGCAAAAAATGCGAAAGCATGAGCCAGATGATGGCAAATACCTGACCTAATCCAAACCTAACCAGTGTTACCCTCTAATATATACATCGAATCCAGGATTACTTCACTGTTTCAGTGCGGTACCACACTACTCCCTGATCCAACCCAGAAAACGCCCAGGATCTGGCAAACAAGTATGCGAAAAATGCGAGAGCATGAGCCAGATGATGGCAAATACCAGACCTAACCCAAACCTGACCGTTGTTACCCTCTAAAATATAGATTTTATCCGGAATTAACTCACTGTGGCAGTGTGGTACCACAATACTACGTGATCCAAACCAGAAAACGCCCAGGATCTGGCCAACAAGTATGCGAAAAATGCAGAAGTACGAGCCAGATGATGGCAAATACCAGACGAAACCCAAACCTAACCGGTGTTATCATCTAAAATATAGGTTGAATCTAAGATAAATTCACTGTTTCATTGTGGTACCACATTACTACCTGATCCATAACAGATAAAGCCCAGGATCTGGCCAACAAGTATGCGAAAAATGCGAAAGTATGGGCCAGATGATGGCAAATACCAGACCTAACCCTGACCTAACCAGTGTTACCCTCTAATATATAGATAGAATCCAGGATTAACTCACTGTTTCAGTGTGGTACCACATCACTACGTGTTCCAAACCAGAAAACGCCCAGGATCTGACCATCAAGTATGCGAAAAATGCGAAAGCATGAGCCAGATGATGGCAAATACCAGACCTAACCCTGACCTAACCGGTGTTATCCTCTAAGATATAGATTGAATCCAGGTTTAACTCACTGTTGCAGTGTGGTACCACATTACTACGAGACCCAAACCAGAAAACGCCCAGGATCTGGCCAACAAGTATGCGAAAAATGCGAAAGTATGGGCCAGATGATGGCAAATACCAGACCTAACCGTGTCCTAACCAGTGTTATCCTCTAAAATATAGATTGAATCCCGGTTTAACTCACTGTTGCAGTGTGGCATCACACTACTACGTGATCCAACCCAGAAATCGCCCAGGATCAGGCCAAAAAGTATGCGAAAAATGCGATACTATGTGGCAGACGATGGCAAATACCAGACCTAACCCAGACCTAACCGGTGTTATCCTCTAAAATATAGATCGAATCCAGGATCAACTCACTGTTTCAGTGTGGTACCACATCACTACGTGTTCCAAACCAGAAAACGCCCAGGATCTGACCATCAAGTATGCGAAAAATGCGAAAGCATGAGCCAGATGATGGCAAATACCAGACCTAACCCTGACCTAACCGGTGTTATCCTCTAAGATATAGATTGAATCCAGGTTTAACTCACTGTTGCAGTGTGGTACCACATTACTACGAGACCCAAACCAGAAAACGCGCAGGATCTGGCCAACAAGTATGCGAAAAATGCGAAAGTATGGGCCAGATGATGGCAAATACCAGACCTAACCGTGTCCTAACCAGTGTTATCCTCTAAAATATAGATTGAATCCAGGTTTAACTCACTGTTGCAGTGTGGTATCACATTACTACGTGAACCCAACACAGAAAACGCCCAGGTTCTGCCAAATAAGTATGCGAATAATGCGAAAGTATGAGCCAGATGATGGCAAATACCGGACCTAACCCGGACCTAACCGTTGTTATCCTCTAAAATATACATTGTATCCAGGTTTAACTCACTGTTTGAGTGTGGTGCCACATTACTACGTGATCCAAACCTGAAAACGCCCAGGATCTGGCCACCAAGTATGCGAAAAATGCGAAAGCATGAGCCAGATGATGGCAAATACCAGACCTAACCCAAACCTGACCGTTGTTACGCTCTAAAATATAGATTTTATCCGGAATTAACTCACTGTTGCAGTGTGGTACCACAATACTACGTGATCCAAACCAGAAAACGCTCAGAACCTGGCCAACAAGTATGCGAAAAATGCAGAAGTATGAGCCAGATGATGGCAAATACCAGACGAAACCCAAACCTAACCGGTGTTATCCTCTAAAATATATGTTGAATCTAAGATAAACTCACTGTTTCATTGTGGTACCACATTACTACGTGATCCATAACAGATAAAGCCCAGGATCTGGCCAACAAGTATGCGAAAAATGCGAAAGTATGGGCCAGATGATGGCAAATACCAGACCTAACCCTGACCTAACCAGTGTTATCCTCTAATATATAGATAGAATCCAGGATTAATTCACTGTTTCAGTGTGGTACCACATTACTACGTGTTCCAAACCAGAAAACGCCCAGGATCTGGCCATCAAGTATGCGAAAAATGCCAAAGCATGAGCCAGATGATGGCAAATACCAGACCTAACCCTGACCTAACCGGTGTTATCCTCTAAAGTATAGACTGAATCCAGGTTTAACTCACTGTTGCAGTGCGGTACCAAACTACTACCTAATCCAACCCAGAAAACGCCCAGGATCTGGCCATCAAGTATGCGAAAAATGCGAAAGCATGAGCCAGGTGATGGCAATTACCAGACCTAACCCTGACCTAACTGATGTTATCCTGTAAAATATAGATTGAATCCAGGTTTAACTCACAGTTTCAGTGCGG
The DNA here is from genome assembly GCF_051014445.1 of Colletes latitarsis. NCBI lineage: Eukaryota > Metazoa > Arthropoda > Insecta > Hymenoptera > Colletidae > Colletes > Colletes latitarsis. The sequence goes on from NC_135145.1 coordinate 30,473,828, forward strand.
TACCACACTACTCTGTGATCCAAACCAGAAAACGCCCGGGATCTGGCCAACAAGTATGCGAAAAATACGAAAGTATGAGCCAGATGATGGCAAATACCAGACCTAACCCTGACCTAACCGGTGTTATCCTCCAAAATATAGATTGAATCTAAGATAAACTCACTGTTTCAGTGTGGTACCACATTACTACGTGATCCAACCCAGAAAAAGCCAGCATTTGGCCTACAATTATGCGAAAAAAGTGAAAGTATGTGCGAGATGATGGCGAATCCCAGACCTAACCCAAACCTAACGGGTGTTACCCTCTAATATATAGATCGAATACGGGGTTGCTTCTCTGTATCAGTGCGGTACCACACTACTACCAGGTCCATACCAGATCAAGCCCAGGATATGGCCAACATTTATATGAAATATGCGAAAGCATGAGCCAGATAATATCAAATACCAGACCTAATCCAAACCTAACCGGTGTTACCCACTAATATATAGATCGAATCCAGGATTAATTCACTGTTTCAGTGTGGCATCACACTACTACGTGAACCATCCCAGAAATCGCCCAGGATCTGGCCAAAAAGTATGCGAAAAATGCGATAGTATGAGGCAGACGATGGCGAATACCAAACCTAACCCTGACCTAACCGGTGTTATCCTCTAAAATATAGATTGAATCCAGGTTTAACTCACTGTTTGAGTGTGGTGCCATATTACTACGTGATCCAGACCAGAAAACGCCCAGGATCTGTCCAAAAAGTATGCGAAAAATGCGAAAGTATGAGCCAGATGATGGCAAATGCCAGACCTAACCCTGACCTAACCGGTGTTATCCTCTAAGGTATAGATCGAATCCAGGATCAACTCACTGTTTCAGAGTGGTACCACATTACTACGAGACCCAAACCAGAAAACGCCTAGGATCTGGCCAACAAGTATGCGAACAATGCGAAAGTATGGGCCAGATGATGGCAAATACCAGACCTAACCCTGACCTAACCAGTGTTACCCTCTAATATATAGATAGAATCCAGGATTAACTCACTGTTTCAGAGTGGTACCACATTACTACGAGACCCAAACCAGAAAACGCCTAGGATCTGGCCAACAAGTATGCGAACAATGCGAAAGTATGGGCCAGATGATGGCAAATACCAGACCTAACCCTGACCTAACCAGTGTTACCCTCTAATATATAGATAGAATCCAGGATTAATTCACTGTTTCAGTGTGGCATCACACTACTACGTGATCCAACCCAGAAATCGCCCAGGATCAGGCCAAAAAGTATGCGAAAAATGCGATAGTAGGAGGCAGACGATGGCAAATACCAGACCTAACCCAGACCTAACCGGTGTTATCCTCTAAAATATAGATCGAATCCAGGATCCACTCACTGTTTCAGTGTGGTACCACATCACTACGTGTTCCAAACCAGAAAACGCCCAGGATCTGGCCATCAAGTATGCGAAAAATGCCAAAGCATGAGCCAGATGATGGCAAATACCAGACCTAACCCTGACCTAACCGGTGTTATCCTCTAAAGTATAGATTGAATCCAGGTTTAACTCACTGTTGCAGTGCGGTACCAAACTACTACCTAATCCAACCCAGAAAACGCCCAGGATCTGGCCATCAAGTATGCGAAAAATGCGAAAGCATGAGCCAGATGATGGCAAATACCAGACCTAACCCTGACCTAACCGGTGTTATCCTCTAAAATATAGATCGAATCCAGGATCAACTCACTGTTTCAGTGTGGTACCACATTACTACGTGTTCCAAACCAGAAAACGCCCAGGATCTGGCCATCAAGTATGCGAAAAATGCCAAAGCATGAGCCAGATGATGGCAAATACCAGACCTAACCCTGACCTAACCGGTGTTATCCTCTAAAGTATAGATTGAATCCAGGTTTAACTCACTGTTGCAGTGCGGTACCAAACTACTACCTAATCCAACCCAGAAAACGCCCAGGATCTGGCCATCAAGTATGCGAAAAATGCGAAAGCATGAGCCAGGTGATGGCAATTACCAGACCTAACCCTGACCTAACTGGTGTTATCCTGTAAAATATAGATTGAATCCAGGTTTAACTCACAGTTTCAGTGCGGTACCACACTAGTCTGTGATCCAAACCAGAAAACTCCCAGGATCTGGCCAACAAGTATGCGAAAAATGCGAAAGCATGAGCCAGATGATGGCAAATACCAGACCTAACCCTGACCTAACCGGTGTTATCCTCTAAAATATAGATTGAATCTAAGATAAACTCACTGTTTCAGTGTGGTACCACATTACTACGTGATCCAACCCAGAAAAAGCCAGCATTTGGCCTACAATTATGCGAAAAAAGTGAAAGTATGTGCGAGATGATGGCGAATCCCAGACCTAACCCAAACCTAACGGGTGTTACCCTCTAATATATAGATCGAATACGGGGTTGCTTCTCTGTATCAGTGCGGTACCACACTACTACCTGATCCATACCAGATCAAGCCCAGGATCTGGCCAACATTTATATGAAATATGCGAAAGCATGAGCCAGATAATATCAAATACCAGACCTAATCCAAACCTAACCGGTGTTACCCACTAATATATAGATCGAATCCAGGATTAATTCACTGTTTCAGTGTGGCATCACAATACTACGTGAACCATCCCAGAAATCGCCCAGGATCTGGCCAAAAAGTATGCGAAAAATGCGATAGTATGAGGCAGACGATGGCGAATACCAAACCTAACCCTGACCTAACCGGTGTTATCCTCTAAAATATAGATTGAATCCAGGTTTAACTCACTGTTTGAGTGTGGTGCCATATTACTACGTGATCCAGACCAGAAAACGCCCAGGATCTGTCCAAAAAGTATGCGAAAAATGCGAAAGTATGAGCCAGATGATGGCAAATGCCAGACCTAACCCTGACCTAACCGGTGTTATCCTCTAAGGTATAGATCGAATCCAGGATCAACTCACTGTTTCAGAGTGGTACCACATTACTACGAGACCCAAACCAGAAAACGCCTAGGATCTGGCCAACAAGTATGCGAACAATGCGAAAGTATGGGCCAGATGATGGCAAATACCAGACCTAACCCTGACCTAACCAGTGTTACCCTCTAATATATAGATAGAATCCAGGATTAACTCACTGTTTCAGAGTGGTACCACATTACTACGAGACCCAAACCAGAAAACGCCTAGGATCTGGCCAACAAGTATGCGAACAATGCGAAAGTATGGGCCAGATGATGGCAAATACCAGACCTAACCCTGACCTAACCAGTGTTACCCTCTAATATATAGATAGAATCCAGGATTAATTCACTGTTTCAGTGTGGCATCAGACTACTACGTGATCCAACCCAGAAATCGCCCAGGATCAGGCCAAAAAGTATGCGAAAAATGCGATAGTAGGAGGCAGACGATGGCAAATACCAGACCTAACCCAGACCTAACCGGTGTTATCCTCTAAAATATAGATCGAATCCAGGATCCACTCACTGTTTCAGTGTGGTACCACATCACTACGTGTTCCAAACCAGAAAACGCCCAGGATCTGGCCATCAAGTATGCGAAAAATGCCAAAGCATGAGCCAGATGATGGCAAATACCAGACCTAACCCTGACCTAACCGGTGTTATCCTCTAAAGTATAGATTGAATCCAGGTTTAACTCACTGTTGCAGTGCGGTACCAAACTACTACCTAATCCAACCCAGAAAACGCCCAGGATCTGGCCATCAAGTATGCGAAAAATGCGAAAGCATGAGCCAGATGATGGCAAATACCAGACCTAACCCTGACCTAACCGGTGTTATCCTCTAAAATATAGATCGAATCCAGGATCAACTCACTGTTTCAGTGTGGTACCACATTACTACGTGTTCCAAACCAGAAAACGCCCAGGATCTGGCCATCAAGTATGCGAAAAATGCCAAAGCATGAGCCAGATGATGGCAAATACCAGACCTAACCCTGACCTAACCGGTGTTATCCTCTAAAGTATAGATTGAATCCAGGTTTAACTCACTGTTGCAGTGCGGTACCAAACTACTACCTAATCCAACCCAGAAAACGCCCAGGATCTGGCCATCAAGTATGCGAAAAATGCGAAAGCATGAGCCAGGTGATGGCAATTACCAGACCTAACCCTGACCTAACTGGTGTTATCCTGTAAAATATAGATTGAATCCAGGTTTAACTCACAGTTTCAGTGCGGTACCACACTAGTCTGTGATCCAAACCAGAAAACTCCCAGGATCTGGCCAACAAGTATGCGAAAAATGCGAAAGCATGAGCCAGATGATGGCAAATACCAGACCTAACCCTGACCTAACCGGTGTTATCCTCTAAAATATAGATTGAATCTAAGATAAACTCACTGTTTCAGTGTGGTACCACATTACTACGTGATCCAACCCAGAAAAAGCCAGCATTTGGCCTACAATTATGCGAAAAAAGTGAAAGTATGTGCGAGATGATGGCGAATCCCAGACCTAACCCAAACCTAACGGGTGTTACCCTCTAATATATAGATCGAATACGGGGTTGCTTCTCTGTATCAGTGCGGTACCACACTACTACCTGATCCATACCAGATCAAGCCCAGGATCTGGCCAACATTTATATGAAATATGCGAAAGCATGAGCCAGATAATATCAAATACCAGACCTAATCCAAACCTAACCGGTGTTACCCACTAATATATAGATCGAATCCAGGATTAATTCACTGTTTCAGTGTGGCATCACAATACTACGTGAACCATCCCAGAAATCGCCCAGGATCTGGCCAAAAAGTATGCGAAAAATGCGATAGTATGAGGCAGACGATGGCGAATACCAAACCTAACCCTGACCTAACCGGTGTTATCCTCTAAAATATAGATTGAATCCAGGTTTAACTCACTGTTTGAGTGTGGTGCCACATTACTACGTGATCCAGACCAGAAAACGCCCAGGATCTGTCCAACAAGTATGCGAAAAATGCGAAAGTATGAGCCAGATGATGGCAAATGCCAGACCTAACCCTGACCTAACCGGTGTTATCCTCTAAGATATAGATTGAATCCAGGTTTAACTCACTGTTGCAGTGTGGTACCACATTACTACGAGACCCAAACCAGAAAACGCCCAGGATCTGGCCAACAAGTATGCGAAAAATGCGAAAGTATGGGCCAGATGATGGCAAATACCAGACCTAACCCTGACCTAACCGGTGTTATCCTCTAAAGTATAGACTGAATCCAGGTTTAACTCACTGTTGCAGTGCGGTACCAAACTACTACCTAATCCAACCCAGAAAACGCCCAGGATCTGGCCATCAAGTATGCGAAAAATGCGAAAGCATGAGCCAGGTGATGGCAATTACCAGACCTAACCCTGACCTAACTGGTGTTATCCTGTAAAATATAGATTGAATCCAGGTTTAACTCACAGTTTCAGTGCGGTACCACACTACTCTGTGATCCAAACCAGAAAACGACCGGGATCTGGCCAACAAGTATGCGAAAAATACGAAAGTATGAGCCAGATGATGGCAAATACCAGACCTAACCCTGACCTAACCGGTGTTATCCTCCAAAATATAGATTGAATCTAAGATAAACTCACTGTTTCAGTGTGGTACCACATTACTACGTGATCCAACCCAGAAAAAGCCAGCATTTGGCCTACAATTATGCGAAAAAAGTGAAAGTATGTGCGAGATGATGGCGAATCCCAGACCTAACCCAAACCTAACGGGTGTTACCCTCTAATATATAGATCGAATACGGGGTTGCTTCTCTGTATCAGTGCGGTACCACACTACTACCAGGTCCATACCAGATCAAGCCCAGGATATGGCCAACATTTATATGAAATATGCGAAAGCATGAGCCAGATAATATCAAATACCAGACCTAATCCAAACCTAACCGGTGTTACCCACTAATATATAGATCGAATCCAGGATTAATTCACTGTTTCAGTGTGGCATCACACTACTACGTGAACCATCCCTGAAATCGCCCAGGATCTGGCCAAAAAGTATGCGAAAAATGCGATAGTATGAGGCAGACGATGGCGAATACCAAACCTAACCCTGACCTAACCGGTGTTATCCTCTAAAATATAGATTGAATCCAGGTTTAACTCACTGTTTGAGTGTGGTGCCATATTACTACGTGATCCAGACCAGAAAACGCCCAGGATCTGTCCAAAAAGTATGCGAAAAATGCGAAAGTATGAGCCAGATGATGGCAAATGCCAGACCTAACCCTGACCTAACCGGTGTTATCCTCTAAGGTATAGATCGAATCCAGGATCAACTCACTGTTTCAGAGTGGTACCACATTACTACGAGACCCAAACCAGAAAACGCCTAGGATCTGGCCAACAAGTATGCGAACAATGCGAAAGTATGGGCCAGATGATGGCAAATACCAGACCTAACCCTGACCTAACCAGTGTTACCCTCTAATATATAGATAGAATCCAGGATTAACTCACTGTTTCAGAGTGGTACCACATTACTACGAGACCCAAACCAGAAAACGCCTAGGATCTGGCCAACAAGTATGCGAACAATGCGAAAGTATGGGCCAGATGATGGCAAATACCAGACCTAACCCTGACCTAACCAGTGTTACCCTCTAATATATAGATAGAATCCAGGATTAATTCACTGTTTCAGTGTGGCATCACACTACTACGTGATCCAACCCAGAAATCGCCCAGGATCAGGCCAAAAAGTATGCGAAAAATGCGATAGTAGGAGGCAGACGATGGCAAATACCAGACCTAACCCAGACCTAACCGGTGTTATCCTCTAAAATATAGATCGAATCCAGGATCCACTCACTGTTTCAGTGTGGTACCACATCACTACGTGTTCCAAACCAGAAAACGCCCAGGATCTGGCCATCAAGTATGCGAAAAATGCCAAAGCATGAGCCAGATGATGGCAAATACCAGACCTAACCCTGACCTAACCGGTGTTATCCTCTAAAGTATAGATTGAATCCAGGTTTAACTCACTGTTGCAGTGCGGTACCAAACTACTACCTAATCCAACCCAGAAAACGCCCAGGATCTGGCCATCAAGTATGCGAAAAATGCGAAAGCATGAGCCAGATGATGGCAAATACCAGACCTAACCCTGACCTAACCGGTGTTATCCTCTAAAATATAGATCGAATCCAGGATCAACTCACTGTTTCAGTGTGGTACCACATTACTACGTGTTCCAAACCAGAAAACGCCCAGGATCTGGCCATCAAGTATGCGAAAAATGCCAAAGCATGAGCCAGATGATGGCAAATACCAGACCTAACCCTGACCTAACCGGTGTTATCCTCTAAAGTATAGATTGAATCCAGGTTTAACTCACTGTTGCAGTGCGGTACCAAACTACTACCTAATCCAACCCAGAAAACGCCCAGGATCTGGCCATCAAGTATGCGAAAAATGCGAAAGCATGAGCCAGGTGATGGCAATTACCAGACCTAACCCTGACCTAACTGGTGTTATCCTGTAAAATATAGATTGAATCCAGGTTTAACTCACAGTTTCAGTGCGGTACCACACTAGTCTGTGATCCAAACCAGAAAACTCCCAGGATCTGGCCAACAAGTATGCGAAAAATGCGAAAGCATGAGCCAGATGATGGCAAATACCAGACCTAACCCTGACCTAACCGGTGTTATCCTCTAAAATATAGATTGAATCTAAGATAAACTCACTGTTTCAGTGTGGTACCACATTACTACGTGATCCAACCCAGAAAAAGCCAGCATTTGGCCTACAATTATGCGAAAAAAGTGAAAGTATGTGCGAGATGATGGCGAATCCCAGACCTAACCCAAACCTAACGGGTGTTACCCTCTAATATATAGATCGAATACGGGGTTGCTTCTCTGTATCAGTGCGGTACCACACTACTACCTGATCCATACCAGATCAAGCCCAGGATCTGGCCAACATTTATATGAAATATGCGAAAGCATGAGCCAGATAATATCAAATACCAGACCTAATCCAAACCTAACCGGTGTTACCCACTAATATATAGATCGAATCCAGGATTAATTCACTGTTTCAGTGTGGCATCACAATACTACGTGAACCATCCCAGAAATCGCCCAGGATCTGGCCAAAAAGTATGCGAAAAATGCGATAGTATGAGGCAGACGATGGCGAATACCAAACCTAACCCTGACCTAACCGGTGTTATCCTCTAAAATATAGATTGAATCCAGGTTTAACTCACTGTTTGAGTGTGGTGCCACATTACTACGTGATCCAGACCAGAAAACGCCCAGGATCTGTCCAACAAGTATGCGAAAAATGCGAAAGTATGAGCCAGATGATGGCAAATGCCAGACCTAACCCTGACCTAACCGGTGTTATCCTCTAAGATATAGATTGAATCCAGGTTTAACTCACTGTTGCAGTGTGGTACCACATTACTACGAGACCCAAACCAGAAAACGCCCAGGATCTGGCCAACAAGTATGCGAAAAATGCGAAAGTATGGGCCAGATGATGGCAAATACCAGACCTAACCGTGTCCTAACCAGTGCTATCCTCTAAAATATAGATCGAATCCAGGATCAACTCACTGTTTCAGAGTGGTTCTACATTACTACGTGATCCAAACCAGAAAACGCCCAGGATCTGGCCAACAAGTATGCGAAAAATGCGAAAGTATGGGCAGGATGATGTCAAATACCATACCTAACCAAGACCTAACCGGTGTTATCCTCTAAAATATAGATAGAATCCACGTTTAACTCACTGTTTCAGAGTGGTACCACATTACTACGAGACCCAAACCAGAAAACGCCTAGGATCTGGCCAACAAGTATGCTAAAAATGCAAAAGTATGAGCCAGATGATGGCAAATACCAGACCTAACCCTGACCTAACCGATGTTATCCTCTAAAGTATAGATTGAATCCAGGTTTAACTCACTGTTGCAGTGCGGTACCAAACTACTACCTAATCCAACCCAGAAAACGCCCAGGATCTGGCCATCAAGTATGCGAAAAATGCGAAAGCATGAGCCAGGTGATGGCAATTACCAGACCTAACCCTGACCTAACTGGTGTTATCCTGTAAAGTATAGATTGAATCCAGGATTACTTCACTGTTTCAATGCGGTACCACACTACTACCTGATCCAACCCAGAAAACGCCCAGGATCTGGCCAACAAGAATGCGAAAAATGCGAAAGTATGAGCCAGATGATGGCAAATACCAGACCTAACCCTGACCTAACAGGTGTTATCCACTAAAATGTTGATTGAATCTAAGATAAACTCACTGTTTCAGTGTGGTACCACATTACTGCGAGATCCAAACCAGAAAACGCCCAGGTTCTGGCCAACAAGTATGCGAAAAATGCAAAAGTATGAGCCAGATGATGGCAAATACCAGACCTAACCCAAACCTAACCGTTGCTACCCTCTAAAATATAGATTTTATCCAGGTTTAACTCACTGTTGCAGTGTGGATCCACAATACTACGTGATCCAAACCAGAAAACGCCCAGGATCTGGCCAAAAAGTATGCGAAAAATACGATAGTATGAGGCAGACGATGGCGAATACCAAACCTAACCCTGACCTAACCGGTGTTATCCTCTAAAATATAGATTGAATCCAGGTTTAACTCACTGTTTGAGTGTGGTGCCACATTACTACGTGATCCAGACCAGAAAACGCCCAGGATCTGTCCAACAAGTATGCGAAAAATGCGAAAGTATGAGCCAGATGATGGCAAATGCCAGACCTAACCCTGACCTAACCGGTGTTATCCTCTAAGATATAGATTGAATCCAGGTTTAACTCACTGTTGCAGTGTGGTACCACATTACTACGAGAACCAAACCAGAAAACGCCCAGGATCTGGCCAACAAGTATGCGAAAAATGCGAAAGTATGGGCCAGATGATGGCAAATACCAGACCTAACCGTGTCCTAACCAGTGTTATCCTCTAAAATATAGATCGAATCCAGGATCAACTCACTGTTTCAGAGTGGTTCTACATTACTACGTGATCCAAACCAGAAAACGCCCAGGATCTGGCCAACAAGTATGCGAAAAATGCGAAAGTATGGGCAGGATGATGTCAAATACCATACCTAACCAAGACCTAACCGGTGTTATCCTCTAAAATATAGATAGAATCCACGTTTAACTCACTGTTTCAGAGTGGTACCACATTACTACGAGACCCAAACCAGAAAACGCCTAGGATCTGGCCAACAAGTATGCGAAAAATGCGAAAGCATGAGCCAGGTGATGGCAATTACCAGACCTAACCCTGACCTAACTGGTGTTATCCTGTAAAGTATAGATTGAATCCAGGTTTAACTCACAGTTTCAGTGCGGTACCACACTACTCCGTGATCCAAACCAGAAATCGCCCAGGATCTGGCCAAAAAGTATGCGAAATATGTGATAGTATGAGCCAGATGATGGCAAATACCAGACCTAACCCTGACCTAACCGGTGTTATCCACTAAAATATTGATTGAATCCAAGATAAACTCACTGTTTCAGTGTGGTACCACATTACTGCGAGATCCAAACCAGAAAACGCCCAGGTTCTGGCCAACAAGAATGCGAAAAATGCGAAAGCATGAGCCAGATGATGGCAAATACCAGACCTAACCCTGACCTAACCGGTGTTATCCTCTAAAATATAGATCGAATCCAGGATCAACTCACTGTTTCAGTGTGGTACCACATTACTACGTTTTCCAAACCAGAAAACGCCCAGGATCTGCCCATCAAGTATGCGAAAAATGCGAAAATATGAGCCGGATTATGGCAAATACTAGACCTGACACTGACATGACCGGTGTTATCCTCTAAAATATAGATCGAATCCAGGATTCCTTCACTGTTCAAGTGCGGTACCACACTACTACCTGATCCAACCCAGAAAACGCCCAGGATCTGGCCAACAAGAATGCGAAAAATGCGAAAGTATGAGCCAGATGATGGCAAATACCAGACCTAACCCTGACCTAACAGGTGTTATCCACTAAAATGTTGATTGAATCTAAGATAAACTCACTGTTTCAGTGTGGTACCACATTACTGCGAGATCCAAACCAGAAAACGCCCAGGTTCTGGCCAACAAGTATGCGAAAAATGCAAAAGTATGAGCCAGATGATGGCAAATACCAGACCTAACCCAAACCTAACCGTTGCTACCCTCTAAAATATAGATTTTATCCAGGTTTAACTCACTGTTGCAGTGTGGATCCACAATACTACGTGATCCAAACCAGAAAACGCCCAGGATCTGGCCAACAAGTATGCGAAAAATGCGAAAGTATGAGCCAGATGACGGCAAATACCAGACCTAACCTGGACCTAACCGTTGTTGTCCTCTAAAATACACATTGTATCCAGGTTTAACTCACTGTTGCAGTGTGGTATCACATTACTACGTGAACCCAACCCAGAAAACGCCCAGGTTCTGGCCAACAAGTATGCGAAAAATGCGAAAGTATAAGCCAGATGATGGCAAATACCAGACCTAACCCTGACCTAACCGGTGTCATCCTCTAAAATATAGATTGAATCCAGGATTACTTCACTGTTTCAGTGCGGTACCACACTACTACCTGATCCAACCCAGAAAACGCCCAGGATCTGGCCAACAAGTATGCGAAAAATGCGAAAGTATGAGCCAGATGATGGCAAATACCAGACCTAACCCAAACTTAACCGGTGTTACCCCCTAATATATAGATTGAATCCAGGATTGCTTCACTGTTTCAGTGCGGTACCACACTACTACCTGATCCAACCCAGAAAACGCCCAGGATCTGGCCAACAAGTATGCGAAAAATGCGAAAGTATGAGCCAGATGATGACAAATTCCAGACCTAACCCTGACCTACTCGGTGTTATCCTCCAATATATAGATCGAATCCAGGATTAGCTCACTGTTTCAGTGTGGTACCACATTACTACGTGATCCAAACCAGAAAACGCCCAGGATCTGGCCAACAAATATGCGAAAAATGCGAAAGTATGAGCCAGATGATGGCAAATACCAGACCTAACCCAAACTTAACCGGTGTTTCCCCCTAATATATAGATCGAATCCAGGATTGCTTCACTGTTTCAGTGCGGTACCACACTACTACCTGATCCAACCCAGAAAACGCCCAAGATTTGGGCAACAAATATACGCATAATGTGAAACTATGAGCCAGATGATGGCAAATACCAGACCTATCCCTGACCTAGCCGGTGTTATCCTCTAAAATATAGATTGCATCCAGGTTTAACTCACTGATGCAGTGTGGAACCACATTACTACGTGATCCAAACCAGTAAACGCCCAGGATCTGGCCAAAAAGTATGCGAAATATGCGAAAGTATGAGCAAGATGATGGCAAATACCAGACCTAACCCGGACCTAACCGGTGTTATCCTCTAAAATATAGATTGTATCCAGGTTTAACTCACTGTTGCAGCGTGGAACCACATTACTACGTGTTCCAAACCAGAAAACGTCCAGGATCTGGTCAATAAGTATGCGAATAATGCGAAACTATGAGCCAGATGATGGCAAATACCAGACCTAACCCTGACCTAGCCGGTGTTATCCTCTAAAATATAGATTGAATCCAGGTTTAACTCACTGTCGCAGTGTGGTGCCACACTACTACCTGATCCAACCCAGAAAACGCCCAGGATCTGGCCAGCAAGTATGCGAAAAACGCGAAAGTATGAGCCAGATGGTGGCAATTACCAGACCTAACCCTGACCTAACCGGTGTTATCCTCTAAAATACAGATTGAATCCAGGTTTAACTCACAGTTTCAGTGCGGTACCACATTACTCCGTGATCCAAACCTGAAAACGCCCAGGATCTGGCCAACAAGTATGCGAAAAATGCGAAAGTATGAGCCAGATGATGGCAAATACCAGACCTTACCCTGACCTAACCGGTGTTATCCTCTAAAATATAGATTGAATCCAGGTTTTGACTCACTGTTCCAGTGTGGTGCCACATTACTACGTGACCCCAACCCAGAAAACGCCCAGGATCTGGCCAACAAGTATGGTAAAATGCGAAAGTATGGGCCAGATGATGGCAAATACCAGACCTAACCCTGACCTAACCAGTGTTATCCTCTAAAATATAGATTGAATCCAGGTGTAACTCACGGTTGCAGTGTGGAACCACATTACTATGGGATCCAAACCAGAAAACGCCCAGGATCTGGCCAACAAGTATGCGAAAAATGCGAAAGTATGAGCCAGATGAAGGCAAATACCAGACCTAACCCTGACCTAACCGGTGTTATCCTCTAAAATATACATTGAATCTAAGATAAACTCACTGTTTCAGTGTGGTACCACATTACTGCGTGATGCAAACCTGAAAACGCCCAGGATCTGGCCAATAAGTATGCGAATAATGCGAAAGTATGAGCCAGATAATGGCAAATACCAGACCTAACCCTGACCTACTCGGTGTTATCCTCCAATATATAGGTCGAATCCAGGATTAGCTTACTGTTTCAGTGTGGTACCACATTACTACGTGATCCAAACCAGAAAACGCCCAGGATCTGGCGAACAAATATGCGAAAAATGCGAAAGTATGAGCCAGATGATGGCAAATACCAGACCTAACACAAACCTAACCGGTGTTATCCTCTAAAATATAGATTGAATCCAGGTTTACCTCTCTGTTGCAGTGTGGAACCACATTACTACGTGATCCATACCAGAAAACGCCCAGGGTCTGGCCAACAAGTATGCGAAAAATGCGAAAGTATGAGCCAGATGATGACAAATACTAGACCTAACCCTGACCTACCCGGTGTTATCCTCTAATATATAGATCGAATCCAGGATTAGCTCACTGTTTCAGTGTGGTACCACATTACTACGTGATCCAAACCAGAAAACGCCCAGGATCTGGCCAACAAATATGCGAAAAATGCGAAAGTATGAGCCAGATGACGGCAAATACCATACCTAACCCTGACCTAGACAGTGTTATCCTCTAAAATATAGATTGTATCCAGGTTTAACTGCCTGTTGCAGCGTGGAACCACATTACTACGTGTTCCAAACCAGAAAACGTCCAGGATCTGGTCAATAAGTATGCGAATAATGCGAAACTATGAGCCAGATGATGGCAAATACCAGACCTAACCCTGACCTACCCGGTGTTGTCCTCTATAATATAGATTGAATCCGGGTTTAACTCACTGTTGCAATGCGGTACCACACTACCACCTGATCCAACCCAGAAGACGCCCAGGATCTGGCCAACAAGTATGCGAAAAATGCGAAAGTATGAGCCAGATGATGGCAAATACCAGACCTAACACTGACCTAACCGGTGTTATCCTCTAAAATATAGATTGAATCCAGGTTAACTCACTGTCGCGGTGTGGTGCCACACTACTACCTGATCCAACCCAGGAAACGCCCAGGATCTGGCCAACAAGTATGCGAATAATGCGAAAGTATGAGCCAGATGATGGCAAATACCAGACCTAACCCTGACCTAACCGGTGTTATCCTCTAAAATATAGATTGAATCCAGGCTTAACTCACTGTTGCAGTGCGGTACCAAACTACTACCTGATCCAAACCAGAAAACGCCCAGGGTCTGGCAAATAAGTATGCGAATAATGCGAAAGTATGAGCCAGATGATGGCAAATACCAGACCTAACCCAAACTTAACCAGTGTTACCCCCTAATATATAGATCGAATCCAGGATTGCTTCACTGTTTCAGTGCGGTACCACACAACTACCTGATCCAACCCAGAAAACGCCCAGGATTTGGGCAATAAATATGCGAATAATGCGAAACTATGAGCCAGATGATGGCAAATACCAGACCTAACCCTGACCTAGCCGGTGTTATCCTCTAAAATATAGATTGAATCCAGGTTTAACTCACTGTCGCTGTGTGGTGCCACACTACTACCTGATCCAACCCAGAAAACGCCCAGGATCTGGCCAACAAGTATGCGAAAAATGCGAAAGTATGAGCCAGATGATGACAAATACCAGACCTAACCCTGACATAACCGGTGTTATCCTCTAAACTATAGATTGAATCTAAGATAAACTCACTGTTTCAGTGTGGTACAACATTACTGCGTGATGCAAACCAGAAAACGCCCAGGTTCTGGCCAACAAATATGCGAAAAATGCGAAAGTATGAGCCAGATGATGGCAAATACCAGACCTAACCCTGACCTAACCGGTGGTATCCTCTAAAATATAGATTGAATCCAGGTTTAACTCACTGTTGCAGTGTGGTACCACATTACTACGTGACCCCAACCCAGAAAACGCCCAGGATCTGGCCAACAAGTATGCGAAAAATGCGAAAGTATGAGCCAGATAATGGCAAATACCAGACCTAACACTGACCTAACCGGTGTTAACCTCTAAAATATAGATTGCATTCAGGTTTACCTCTCTGTTGCAGTGTGGAACCACATTATTACGTGATCCAAACCAGAAAACGCCCAGGGTCTGGCAAATAAGTATGCGAATAATGCGAAACTATGAGCCAGATGATGGCAAATACCAGACCTAACCCTGACCTAGCCGGTGTTATCCTCTAAAATATAGATTGAATCCAGGTTTAACTCACTGTCGCTGTGTGGTGCCACACTACTACCTGATCCAACCCAGAAAACGCCCAGGATCTGGCCAACAAGTATGCGAAAAATGCGAAAGTATGAGCCAGATGATGACAAATACCAGACCTAACCCTGACCTACCCGGTGTTATCCTCTAATATATAGATCGAATCCAGGATTAGCTCACTGTTTCAGTGTGGTACCACATTACTACGTGATCGAAACCAGAAAACGCCCAGGATCTGGCCAACAAGTATGCGAAAAATGCGAAAGTATGAGCCAGATGATGGCAAATACCAGACCTAACCCTGACCTAACCGGTGTTATCCTCTAAAATATAGATTGAATCCAGGTTTAACTCACTGTTGCAGTGTGGTACCACACTACTACCTGATCCAACCCAGAAAACGCCCAGGATCTGGCCAGCAAGTATGCGAAAAACGCGAAAGTATGAGCCACATGGTGGCAATTACCAGACCTAACCCTGACCTAACCGGTGTTATCCTCTAAAATACAGATTGAATCCAGGTTTAACTCATAGTTTCAGTGCGGTACCACATTACTCCGTGATCCAAACCTGATAACGCCCAGGATCTGGCCGACAAGTATGCGAAAAATACGAAAGTATGAGCCAGATGATGGCAAACACCAGACCTAACCCTGACCTAGACAGTGTTATCCTCTAAAATATAGATTGAATCCAGGTTTAACTCACTGTTGCAGTGTGGTAACACACTACTACCTGATCCAACCCAGAAAACGCCCAGGATCTGGCCAACAAGTATGCGAAAAATGCGAAAGTATGAGCCAGATGATGGCAAATACCAGACCTAACCCAAACTTAACCGGTGTTACCCCCTAATATATAGATCGAATCCAGGATTGCTTCACTGTTTCAGTGCGGTACCACACTACTACCTGATCCAACCCAGAAAACGCCCAGGATTTGGGCAATAAATATGCGAATAATGCGAAACTATGAGCCAGATGATGGCAAATACCAGACCTAACCCTGACCTAGCCGGTGTTATCCTCTAAAATATAGATTGAATCCAGGTTTAACTCACTGTCGCTGTGTGGTGCCACACTACTACCTGATCCAACCCAGAAAACGCCCAGGATCTGGCCAACAAGTATGCGAAAAATGCGAAAGTATGAGCCAGATGATGACAAATACCAGACCTAACCCTGACCTACCCGGTGTTAACCTCTAATATATAGATCGAATCCAGGATTGCTTCACTGTTTCAGTGTGGTACCACATTACTACGTGATCCAAACCAGAAAACGCCCAGGATCTGGCCAACAAATATGCGAAAAATGCGAAAGTATGAGCCAGATGATGGCAAATACCAGACCTAACCCTGACCTAGACAGTGTTATCCTCTAAAATATAGATTGTATCCAGGTTTAACTCACTGGTGCAGTATGGAACCACATTACTACGTGATCCAAACCTGAAAACGTCCAGGATCTGGTCAATAAGTATGCGAATAATGCGAAACTATGAGCCAGATGGTGGCAAATACCAGACCTAACCCTGACCTACCCGGTGTTATCCTCTATAATATAGATTGAATCCGGGTTTAACTCACTGTTGCAATGCGGTACCACACTACTACCTGATCCAACCCAGAAGACGCCCAGGATCTGGCCAACAAGTATGCGAAAAATGCGAAAGTATGAGCCAGATGATGGCAACTACCAGACCTAAACCTGACCTAACCTGAGTTATCCTCTAAAATATAGATTGAATCCAGGTTTAACTCACTGTCGGAGTGTGGTGCCACACTACTACCTGATCCAACCCAGGAAACGCCCAGGATCTGGCAAACAAGAATGCGAAAAATGCGAAAGTATGAGCCAGATGATGGCAAATACCAGACCTAACCCTGACCTACCCGGTGTTATCCTCTATAATATAGATTGAATCCGGGTTTAACTCACTGTTGCAATGCGGTACCACACTACTACCTGATCCAACCCAGAAGACGCCCAGGATCTGCCCATCAAGTATGCGAAAAATGCCAAAGCATGAGCCAGATGATGGCAAATACCAGACCTAACCCAAACCTAACCGTTGTTACCCTCTAAAATATAGATTGTATCCAGGTGTAACTCACTGTTTCAGTGTGGCACCACGTTACTACGTGACCCCAACCCAGAAAACGCCCAGGTTCTGGCCAAAAAGTATGCGAAAAATGCGAAAGCATGAGCCAGATGATGGCAAATACCAGACCTAAGCCAAACCTAACCGGTGTTACCCTCTAAAATATAGATTGTATCCAGGTTTAACTCACTGGTGCAGTGTGGAACCACATTACTACGTGATCCAAACCAGTGAACGCCCAGGATCTGGCCAAAAAGTATGCGAAATATGCGAAAGTATGAGCCAGATGATGGCAAATACCAGACCTAACCCTGACCTAGCCGGTGTTGTCCTCTAAAATATAGATTGTATCCAGGTTTAACTCACTGTTGCAGAGTGGAACCACATTACTACGTGTTCCAAACCAGAAAACGCCCAGGATCTGCCCATCAAGTATGCGAAGAATGCCAAAGCATGAGCCAGATGATGGCAAATACCAGACCTAACCCTGACCTAACCGGTGTTATCCTCTAAAATACAGATTGAATCCAGGTTTAACTCACAGTTTCAGTGCGGTACCACATTACTCCGTGATCCAAACTTGAAAACGCCCAGGATCTGGCCAACAAGTATGCGAAAAATGCGAAAGTATGAGCCAGATGATGGCAAATACCAGACCTAACCCTGACCTAACCGGTGTTATCCTCTAAAATATTGATTGAATCCAGGTTTAACTCACTGTTGCAGTGTGGTGCCACATTACTACGTGACCCAAACCCTGAAAACGCCCAGGATCTGGCCAACAAGTATGGTAAAATGCGAAAGTATGGGCCAGATGATGACAAATACCAGAGCTAACCCTGACCTAACCAGTGTTATCCTCTAAAATATAGATTGAATCCAGGTTTAACTCACGTTTGCGGTGTGGAACCACATTACTATGGGATCCAAACCAGAAAACGCCCAGGATCTGGCCAACCAATATGCGAAAAATGCGAAAGTATGAGCCAGATGAAGGCAAATACCAGACCTAACCCTGACCTAGCCGGTGTTATCCTCTAAAATATAGATTGAATCCAGGTTTAACTCACTGTTGCAGTGTGGTGCCACATTACTACGTGACCCAAACCCAGAAAACGCCCAGGATCTGGCCAACAAGTATGGTAAAATGCGAAAGTATGGGCCAGATGATGGCAAATACCGGACCAAACCCTGACCTAACCAGTGTTATCCTCTAAAATATAGATTGAATCCAGGTTTAACTCACGGTTGCAGTGTGGAACCACATTACTATGGGATCCAAACCAGAAAACGCCCAGGATCTGGCCAACAAGTATGCGAAAAATGCGAAAGTATGAGCCAGATGAAGGCAAATACCAGACCTAACCCTGTCCTAACCGGTGTTATCCTCTAAAGTATAGATTGAATCCAGGTTTAACTCACTGTTTGGGTGTGGTGCGCATTATTACACCCTCCAACACAGAAAACACCCAGTATCTGGCCAACAAGTATGCGAAAAATGCGAAAGTATGAACCAGATGATGGCAAATACCAGACCTAACCCAAACGTAACCGATGTTGCCCTCTAATATATAGATCGAATCCAGGATTAGCTCACTGTTTCAGAGTGGTTCTACATTACTACGTGATCCAAACCAGAAAACGCCCAGGATCAGGCCAATAAGTATGCGAAAAATGCGAAAGTATGAACCAGATGATGGCAAATACCAGACCTAACCCTGACCTAACCAGTGTTATCCTCTAAAATATAGATTGAATCCAGGATTAACTCACGGTTGCAGTGTGGAACCACATTACTATGGGATCCAAACCAGAAAACGCCCAGGATCTGGCCAACATGTATGCGAAAAATGCGAAAGCATGAGCAAGATGATGGCAAATACCAGACCAAACCCAAACCTAACCGGTGTTACCCTCTAATATATAGATCGAATCCAGGATTACTTCACTGTTTCAGTGCGGTACAAAACTACTACCTGATCCAACTCAGAAAACGCCAGGATCTGGCGAACAAGTATGCGATAAATGCGAATGTATGAGCAAGATGATGGCAAATACCAGACCTAACCCAAACCTAACCGGTGTTACCCTCTAATATATGGATCGAATCCAGGATTACTTCACTGTTTCAGTGCGGTACAAAACTACTACCTAGTCCAACTCAGAAAACGCCCAGGATCTGGCCAACAAGTATGCGAAAAATGCGAAAGTATGAGCCAGATGATGGCAAATACCAGACCAAACCCTGACCTAACCGGTGTTATCCTCTAAAATATAGATTGAATCCAGGTTTAACTCACTGTTTCAGAGTGGTACCACACTACTACGAGACCCAAACCAGAAAACGCCTAGGATCTGGCCAACAAGTATGCGAAAAAGGCGAAAGTATGGGCCAGATGATGGCAAATACCAGACCTAACACTGACCTAACCGGTGTTATCCTTTAAAATATAGATCGGACCCATGTTTAACTCACTGTTTCAGAGTGGTACCACACTACTACGAGACCCAAACCAGAAAACGCCCAGGATCTGGCCAACAAGTATGCGAAAAATGCCAAAGCATGAGCCAGATGATGGCAAATACCAGACCTAACCCTGACCTAACCGGTGTTATCATCTAAAATGTAGATGGAATCCAGGTTTAACTCACTGTTGCAGTGTGGTACCACATTACTACGAGACTCAAACCAGAAAACGACCAGGATCTGGCCAACAAGTATGCGAAAAATGCGAAAGTATGAGCCAGATGATGTCAAATACCAGACCTCACCCCGACCTAACCGGTGTTATCCTTTAAAATATAGATCGGTCCCATGTTTAACTCACTGTTTCAGTGTTGTACCACATTACTACGTGATCGATAACAGAAAACGCCCAGGATCTGGCCAACAAGTATGCGAAAAATGCCAAAGCATGAGCCAGATGATGGCAAATACCAGACCTAACCCAAACCTAACCGGTGTTGCCCTCTAATATATAGATCGAATCCAGGACTAATTCACTGTTCAAGTGTGCTCCCATATTACTACGTGATCCAACCCAGAAAAAGCCAGCATTTGGCCTACAATTATGCGAAAAAAGTGAAAGTATGAGCGAGATGATGGCAAATACCAGACCTAACCCTGACCTAACCAGTGTTATCCTCTAAAATATAGATTGAATCCAGGTTTAACTCACTGTTTCAGAGTGGTTCTACATTACTACGTGTTCCAAACCAGAAAACGCCCAGGATCTGGCCAACAAGTATGCGAAACATGCGAAAGTATGCGCCAGATGATGGCAAATACCAGACCTAACCCAAACCTAACCGGTGTTACCCTCTAATATATGGATCGAATCCAGGATTACTTCACTGTTTCAGTGCGGTACAAAACTACTACCTAGTCCAACTCAGAAAACGCCCAGGATCTGGCCAACAAGTATGCGAAAAATGCGAAAGTATGAGCCAGATGATGGCAAATACCAGACCAAACCCTGACCTAACCGGTGTTATCCTCTAAAATATAGATTGAATCCAGGTTTAACTCACTGTTTCAGAGTGGTACCACACTACTACGAGACCCAAACCAGAAAACGCCCAGGATCTGGCCAACAAGTATGCGAAAAATGCCAAAGCATGAGCCAGATGATGGCAAATACCAGACCTAACCCTGACCTAACCGGTGTTATCCTCTAAGATATAGATTCAATCCAGGTTTAACTCACTGTTGCAGTGTGGTACCACATTACTACGAGACCCAAACCAGAAAACGCCCAGGATCTGGCCAACAAGTATGCGAAAAAGGCGAAAGTATGGGCCAGATGATGGCAAATACCAGACCTAACCCTAACCTAACCGGTGTTATCCTCTAAAATATAGATTGAATCTAACATAAACTCACTGTCTCAGTGTGGTACCACATTACTGTGTGATCCAAACCAGAAAACGCCCAGGTTCTTGCCAACAAGTATGCGAAAAATGCGAAAGCATGAGCCAGATGATGGCAAATACCAGACCTAACCCAAACCTAACCGGTGTTGCCCTCTAATATATAGATCGAATCCAGGACTAATTCACTGTTCAAGTGTGCTCCCATATTACTACGTGATCCAACCTAGAAAAAGCCAGCATTTGGCCTACAATTATGCGAAAAAAGTGAAAGTATGAGCGAGATGATGGCGAATCCCAGACCTCACCCAGACCTAACCGGTGTTATCCTCTAAAATATAGACCGAATCCAGGATCAACTCACTGTTTCAGTGTGGTACTACAATACTACGTGTTCCAAACCAGAAAACGCCCAGGATCTGGCCATCAAGTATGCGAAAAATGCCAAAGCATGAGCCAGATGATGGCAAATACCAGACCTAACCCTGACCTAACCGGTGTTATCCTCTAAAGTATAGATTGAATCCAGGTTTAACTCACTGTTGCAGTGCGGTACCACACTACTACCTGATCCAACCCAGAAAACGCCCAGGATCTGTCCATCAAGTATGCGAGAAATGCGAAAGCATGAGCCAGATGATGGCAAATACCAGACCTAACCCTGACCTAACCAGTGTTATCCTCTAAAATATAGATTGAATCCAGGTTTAACTCACTGTTTCAGTGTGGTACCACATTACTACGTGTTCCAAACCAGAAAACGCCCAGGTTCTTGCCATCAAGTATGCGAGAAATGCGAAAGCATGAGCCAGATGATGGCAAATACCAGACCTAACCCTGACCTAACCAGTGTTATCCTCTAAAATATAGATTGAATCCAGGTTTAACTCACTGTTTCAGTGTGGTACCACATTACTACGTGTTCCAACCCAGAAAACGCCCAGGATCTGTCCATCAAGTATGCGAGAAATGCGAAAGCATGAGCGAGATGATGGCAAATACCAGACCTAACCCTGACCTAACCAGTGTTATCCTCTAAAATATAGATTGAATCCAGGTTTAACTCACTGTTTCAGAGTGGTTCTACATTACTACGTGTTCCAAACCAGAAAACGCCCAGGATCAGGCCAACAAGTATGCGAAACATGCGAAAGTATGCGCCAGATGATGGCAAATACCAGACCTAACCCTGACCTAACCGGTGTTATCCGCTAAAATATAGATTGAATCCAGGATCAACTCACTGTTTCAGTGTGGTACCACATTACTACGTGTTCCAAACCAGAAAACG
Organism: Colletes latitarsis; assembly: GCF_051014445.1. Classification (NCBI taxonomy): domain Eukaryota; kingdom Metazoa; phylum Arthropoda; class Insecta; order Hymenoptera; family Colletidae; genus Colletes; species Colletes latitarsis. Next base: position 30,496,736 of record NC_135145.1, read on the forward strand.
CCCAGGATCTGGCCCTCAAGTATGCGAAAAATGCCAAAGCATGAGCCAGATGACGGCAAATACCGTACCTAACCCTGACCTGACCGGTGTTATCCTCTAAAATATAGATTGAATCTAAGATAAACTCACTGTTTCAGTGTGGTACCACATTACTACGTGATCCAAACCAGAAAACGCCCAGGATCTGGCCAACAAGTATGCGAAAAATGCGAAAGTATGAGCCAGATGATGGCAAATACCAGACCTAACACCGACCTAACCGGTGTTATCCTCTAAAATATAGATCGAATCCAGGATCAACTCACTGTTTCAGTGTGGTACCACATTACTACGTGATCCAAACCAGGAAACGCCCAGGATCTGGCCAACAGGTATGCGAAAAAGGCGAAAGTATGAGCCAGATGATGGCAAATACCAGACCGAACCCTGACCTAACCGGTGTTATCCTATAAGATATAGATTGAATCCAGGTTTAACTCACTGTTGCAGTGTAGTACCACATTACTACGAGACCCAAACCAGAAAACGCCCAGGATCTGGCCAACAGGTATGCGAAAAAGGCGAAAGTATGAGCCAGATGATGGCAAATACCAGACCTAACCCTGACCTAACCGGTGTTATCCTATAAGATATAGATTGAATCCAGGTTTAACTCACTGTTGCAGTGTGGTACCACATTACTACGAGACCCAAACCAAAAAACGCCCAGGATCTGGCCAACAAGTATGCGAAAAATGCGAAAGTATGAGCCAGATGATGGCAAATACCAGACCTAACCCGACCTAACCGGTGTTATCCTCTAAAATATAGATCGAATCCAGGATCAACTCACTGTTTCAGTGTGGTACCACATTACTACGTGTTCCAAACCAGAAAACGCCCAGGATCTGGCCCTCAAGTATGCGAAAAATGCCAAAGCATGAGCCAGATGACGGCAAATACCGTACCTAACCCTGACCTGACCGGTGTTATCCTATAAGATATAGATTGAATCCAGGTTTAACTCACTGTTGCAGTGTGGTACCACATTACTACGAGACCCAAACCAAAAAACGCCCAGGATCTGGCCAACAAGTATGCGAAAAATGCGAAAGTATGAGCCAGATGATGGCAAATACCAGACCTAACCCTGACCTAACCGGTGTTATCCTATAAGATATAGATTGAATCCAGGTTTAACTCACTGTTGCAGTGTGGTACCACATTACTACGCGACCCAAACCAAAAAACGCCCAGGATCTCGCCAACAAGTATGCGAAAAATGCGAAAGTATGAGCCAGATGATGGCAAATACCAGACCTAACCCTGACCTAACCAGTGTTATCCTCTAAAATATAGATTGAATCTAAGATAAACTCACTGTTTCAGTGTGGTACCACATTACTACGTGATCCAAACCAGGAAACGCCCAGGATCTGGCCAACATTTATACGTAATATGCGAAAGTATGGGCCAGATAATATCAAATACCAGACCTAACCCAAACCTAACCGGTGTTACCCTCTAATATATAGATCATATCCAGGATTAATTCACTGTTTCAGTGTGGCATCACACTACTACGTGATCCAACCCAGAAATCGCCCAGGATCTGGCCAAAAAGTATGCGAAAAGAGCGATAGTATGAGGCAGACGATGGCAAATACCAGACCTAACCCTGACCTAACCGGTGTTATCCTCTAAAATAAAGATTGAATCCAGGTTTAACTCACTGTTTGAGTGTGGTGCCACATTACTACGTGATCCAAACCAGAAAACGCCCAGGATCTGGCCAACAAGTATGCGAAAAATGCGAAAGTATGAGCCAGATGATGGCAAATACCAGACCTAACCCCGACCTAACCGGTGTTATCCTCTAAAATATAGATCGAATCCAGGATCAACTCACTGTTTCAGTGTGGTACCACATTACTACGTGATCCAAACCAGGAAACGCCAAGGATCTGGCCAACAGGTATGCGAAAAAGGCGAAAGTATGAGCCAGATGATGGCAAATACCAGACCTAACCCTGACCTAACCGGTGTTATCCTATAAGATATAGATTGAATCCAGGTTTAGCTCACTGTTGCAGTGTGGTACCACATTACTACGAGACCCAAACCAAAAAACGCCCAGGATCTGGCCAACAAGTATGCGAAAAATGCGAAAGTATGAGCCAGGTAATATCAAATACCAGACCTAACCCAAACCTAACCGGTGTTACCCTCTAATATATAGATCGAATCCAGGATTAATTCACTGTCTCAGTGTGGCATAACACCACTACGTGATCCAACCCAGAAAACGCCCAGGTTCTGGCCAAAAAGTATGCGAAAAATGCGAAAGTATGAGCCAGATGATGGCAATTACCATACCTAACCAAGACCTAGCCGGTGTTATCCTCTGAAATATAGATAGAATCCAGGTCTAACTCACTGTTGCAGTGTGGTCCCACATTACTACGTGACCCAAACCAGAAAACGCCCAGGATCTGGCCAACAAGTATGCGAAAAATGCGAAAGTATGAGCCAGATGATGGCAAATACCAGACCTAACCCTGACCTAACCAGTGTTATCCTCTAAAATATAGATTGAATCTAAGATAAACTCACTGTTTCAGTGTGGTACCACATTACTACGTGATCCATAACAGAAAACGCCCAGGATCTGGCCAACAAGTAGGCGAAAAATGCGAAAGTATGAGCCAGATGATGGCAAATACCAGACCTAACCCCGACCTAACCGGTGTTATCCTCTAAAATATAGATCGAATCCAGGATCAACTCACTGTTTCAGTGTGGTACCACATTACTACGTGATCCAAACCAGGAAACGCCCAGCATCTGGCCAACAGGTATGCGAAAAAGGCGAAAGTATGAGCCAGATGATGGCAAATACCAGACCTAACCCTGACCTAACCGGTGTTATCCTATAAGATATAGATTGAATCCAGGTTTAACTCACTGTTGCAGTGTGGTACCACATTACTACGAGACCCAAACCAAAAAACGCCCAGGATCTGGCCAACAAGTATGCGAAAAATGCGAAAGTATGAGCCAGATGATGGCAATTACCATACCTAACCAAGACCTAGCCGGTGTTATCCTCTGTAATATAGATCGAATCCAGGATCAACTCACTGTTTCAGTGTGGTACCACATTACTACGTGATCCAAACCAGAAACCGCCCCAGGATCTGGCCAACAAGTATGCGAAACATGCGAAAGTATGAGCCAGATGATGGCAAATACCAGACCTAACCCTGACCTAACCGGTGTTATCCGCTAAAATATAGATTGAATCCAGGATCAACTCACTGTTTCAGTGTGGTACCACATTACTACGTGTTCCAAACCAGAAAACGCCCAGGATCTGGCCCTCAAGTATGCGAAAAATGCCAAAGCATGAGCCAGATGACGGCAAATACCGTACCTAACCCTGACCTGACCGGTGTTATCCTCTAAAATATAGATTGAATCTAAGATAAACTCACTGTTTCAGTGTGGTACCACATGACTGCGTGATCCAAACCAGAAAACGCCCCGGTTCTGGCCAACAACGATGCGAAAAATGCGAAAGTATGAACCAGATGATGGCAAATACCAGACCTAACCCTGGCCTAACCGGTGTTATCCTCTAAAATAAAGATTGAATCCAGGTTTAACTCACTGTTTGAGTGTGGTGCCACATTACTACGTGATCCAAACCAGAAAACGCCCAGGATCTGGCCAACAAGTTTGCGAAAAATGCGAAAGTATGAGCCAGATGATGGCAAATACCAGACCTAACCCCAACCTAACCGGTGTTATCCTCTAAAATATAGATCGAATCCAGGATCAACTCACTGTTTCAGTGTGGTACCACATTACTACGTGATCCAAACCGGAAAACGCCCTGGGTCGGGCCAACATGTATGCGAAAAATGCGAAAGTATGAGCCATATTATGGCAAATACCAGACCTAACTTAAACCTAACCGGTGTTACCCTCTAATATATAGATCGAATCCAGGATTACTTCACTGTTTCAGTGCGGTACCGCACTACTACCTGATCCAACCCAGAAAACGCCCAGGATCTGGCCAACAAGTATGCGAAAAATGCGAAAGTATGAGCCAGATGATGGCAATTACCAGACCTAACCCTGACCTAACCAGTGTTATCCTCTAAAATATAGATTGAATCTAAGATAAACTCACTGTTTCAGTGTGGTACCAGATTACTACGTGATCCATAACAGAAAACGCCCAGGATCTGGCCAACAAGTAGGCGAAAAATGCGAAAGTATGAGCCAGATGATGGCAAATACCAGACCTAACCCTGACCTAACCAGTGTTATCCTCTAAAATATAGATTGAATCTAAGATAAACTCACTGTTTCAGTGTGGTACCACATTACTATGTGATCCATAACAGAAAACGCCCAGGATCTGGCCAACAAGTAGGCGAAAAATGCGAAAGTATGAGCCAGATGATGGCAAATACCAGACCTAACCCCGACCTAACCGGTGTTATCCTCTAAAATATAGATCGAATCCAGGATCAACTCACTGTTTCAGTGTGGTACCACATTACTACGTGATCCAAACCAGGAAACGCCCAGCATCTGGCCAACAGGTATGCGAAAAAGGCGAAAGTATGAGCCAGATGATGGCAAATACCAGACCTAACCCTGACCTAACCGGTGTTATCCTATAAGATACAGATTGAATCCAGGTTTAACTCACTGTTGCTGTGTGGTACCACATTACTACGAGACCCAAACCAAAAAACGCCCAGGATCTGGCCAACAAGTATGCGAAAAATGCGAAAGTATGAGCCAGATGATGGCAATTACCATACCTAACCAAGACCTAGCCGGTGTTATCCTCTGTAATATAGATCCAATCCAGGATCAACTCACTGTTTCAGTGTGGTACCACATTACTACGTGATCCAAACCAGAAACCGCCCCAGGATCTGGCCAACAAGTATGCGAAACATGCGAAAGTATGAGCCAGATGATGGCAAATACCAGACCTAACCCTGACCTAACCGGTGTTATCCGCTAAAATATAGATTGAATCCAGGATCAACTCACTGTTTCAGTGTGGTACCACATTACTACGTGTTCCAAACCAGAAAACGCCCAGGATCTGGCCCTCAAGTATGCGAAAAATGCCAAAGCATGAGCCAGATGACGGCAAATACCGTACCTAACCCTGACCTGACCGGTGTTATCCTCTAAAATATAGATTGAATCTAAGATAAACTCACTGTTTCAGTGTGGTACCACATGACTGCGTGATCCAAACCAGAAAACGCCCCGGTTCTGGCCAACAACGATGCGAAAAATGCGAAAGTATGAACCAGATGATGGCAAATACCAGACCTAACCCTGGCCTAACCGGTGTTATCCTCTAAAATAAAGATTGAATCCAGGTTTAACTCACTGTTTGAGTGTGGTGCCACTTTACTACGTGATCCAAACCAGAAAACGCCCAGGATCTGGCCAACAAGTATGCGAAAAAAGCGAAAGTATGAGCCAGATGATGGCAAATACCACACCTAACCCCAACCTAACCGGTGTTATCCTCTAAAATATAGATCGAATCCAGTATCAACTTACTGTTTCAGTGTGGTACCACATTACTACGTGATCCAAACCAGGAAACGCCCAGGATCTGCCAACAGGTATGCGAAAAAGGCGAAAGTATGAGCCAGATGATGGCAAATACCAGACCTAACCCTGACCGAACCGGTGTTATCCTATAAGATATAGATTGAATCCAGGATTACTTCACTGTTTAAGTGCGGTACCACACTACTACCTGATCCAACCCAGAAAACGCGCAGGATCTGGCCAACAAGTATGCGAAAAATGCGAAAGTATGAGCCGGATGATGGCAAATACCAGACCTAACCCTGACCTGACCGGTGTTATCCTCTAAAATATAGATTGAATCCAGGTTTAACTCATGTGGCAGTGTGGTACCACATTACTACGTGATCCAAACCAGAAAACGCCATGGATCTGGCCAACAAGTATGGTAAAATGCGAAAGTATGGGCCAGATGATGGCAAATACCAGACCTAACCCTGACCTAACCAGTGTTATCCTCTAAAATATAGATTGAATCCAGGTTTAGCTCACAGTTGCAGTTTGGTACCACATTACAACGTGACCCAAACCAGAAAATGCCCTGGTTCTGGCCAACAAGTATGCGAAAAATGCGAATTTATGAGCCAGATGATGGCAAATACCAGACCTAAGCCTGACCTAACCGGTGTTATCCTCTAAAATATAGATTGAATCCAGGTTTAACTCACTGTTTCAGAAGGGTTCTACATTACTAAGTGATCCAAACCAGAGAACGCCCAGGATCTGGCCCAACAGGTATGCGAAAAATGCGAAAGTATGAGCCGGGTGATGGCAAATACCAGACCTAACCCTGACCTAACCTGTGTTATACTCTAAAATATAGATTGAATCCAGGTTTAACTCATGTGGCAGTGTGGTACCACATAACCACGTGATCCAAACCGGAAAACGCCCTGGGTCGGGCCAACATGTATGCGAAAAATGCGAAAGTATGAGCCATATTATGGCAAATACCAGACCTAACTTAAACCTAACCGGTGTTACCCTCTAATATATAGATCGAATCCAGGATTACTTCACTGTTTCAGTGCGGTACCGCACTACTACCTGATCCAACCCAGAAAACGCCCAGGATCTGGCCAACAAGTATGCGAAAAATGCGAAAGTATGAGCCGGATGATGGCAAATACCAGACCTAACCCTGACCTAACCGGTGTTATCCTCTAAAATATAGATTGAATCCAGGTTTAACTCACAGTTGCAGTTTGGTTCCACATTACTACGTGATCCAAACCAGAAACCGCCCCAGGATCTGGCCAACAAGTATGCGAAACATGCGAAAGTATGAGCCAGATGATGGCAAATACCAGACCTAACCCTGACCTAACCGGTGTTATCCGCTAAAATATAGATTGAATCCAGGATCAACTCACTGTTTCAGTGTGGTACCACATTACTACGTGTTCTAAACCAGAAAACGCCCAGGATCTGGCCCTCAAGTATGCGAAAAATGCCAAAGCATGAGCCAGATGACGGCGAATACCGTACCTAACCCTGACCTGACCGGTGTTATCCTCTAAAATATAGATTGAATCTAAGATAAACTCACTGTTTCAGTGTGGTACCACATGACTGCGTGATCCAAACCAGAAAACGCCCCGGTTCTGGCCAACAACGATGCGAAAAATGCGAAAGTATGAACCAGATGATGGCAAATACCAGACCTAACCCTGGCCTAACCGGTGTTATCCTCTAAAATAAAGATTGAATCCAGGTTTAACTCACTGTTTGAGTGTGGTGCCACATTACTACGTGATCCAAACCAGAAAACGCCCAGGATCTGGCCAACAAGTATGCGAAAAATGCGAAAGTATGAGCCAGATGATGGCAAATACCAGACCTAACTTAAACCTAACCGGTGTTACCCTCTAATATATAGATCGAATCCAGGATTACTTCACTGTTTCAGTGCGGTACCGCACTACTACCTGATCCAACCCAGAAAACGCCCAGGATCTGGCCAACAAGTATGCGAAAAATGCGAAAGTATGAGCCAGATGATGGCAATTACCAGACCTAACCCTGACCTAACCAGTGTTATCCTCTAAAATATAGATTGAATCTAAGATAAACTCACTGTTTCAGTGTGGTACCAGATTACTACGTGATCCATAACAGAAAACGCCCAGGATCTGGCCAACAAGTAGGCGAAAAATGCGAAAGTATGAGCCAGATGATGGCAAATACCAGACCTAACCCTGACCTAACCAGTGTTATCCTCTAAAATATAGATTGAATCTAAGATAAACTCACTGTTTCAGTGTGGTACCACATTACTATGTGATCCATAACAGAAAACGCCCAGGATCTGGCCAACAAGTAGGCGAAAAATGCGAAAGTATGAGCCAGATGATGGCAAATACCAGACCTAACCCCGACCTAACCGGTGTTATCCTCTAAAATATAGATCGAATCCAGGATCAACTCACTGTTTCAGTGTGGTACCACATTACTACGTGATCCAAACCAGGAAACGCCCAGCATCTGGCCAACAGGTATGCGAAAAAGGCGAAAGTATGAGCCAGATGATGGCAAATACCAGACCTAACCCTGACCTAACCGGTGTTATCCTATAAGATATAGATTGAATCCAGGTTTAACTCACTGTTGCAGTGTGGTACCACATTACTACGAGACCCAAACGAAAAAACGCCCAGGATCTGGCCAACAAGTATGCGAAAAATGCGAAAGTATGAGCCAGATGATGGCAATTACCATACCTAACCAAGACCTAGCCGGTGTTATCCTCTGAAATATAGATCGAATCCAGGATCAACTCACTGTTTCAGTGTGGTACCACATTACTACGTGATCCAAACCAGAAACCGCCCAGGATCTGGCCAACAAGTATGCGAAACATGCGAAAGTATGAGCCAGATGGGCGGTCTGGTGCGGCCATGAACGCCCGGCCGCCGAGGGGTGGAAACGGGGTCGCGGGCGGTTGCGAGTTGGGGCTCGCAGCCGCCACTAAACGCGGCCCCGGGACGGATAGCGGCGGGATGGAGTGGCCCCGTCCCGCCGCTATGAGGCAGTGTGTCTACTGGGGGGACCGATTGTCCCCCCGGGGGATGGGCGCGAAAGCGCGGGCACGGGGAGGATACCGGAAGAATGCTTCGAGCGATTCCCGGTATCCTCCCAAAGCGTGCCGAAGGGTCACCGTGGGGTTTTTAGTGGGTAGGTCCCGCGCCTGTCGTTGTACGGGCGCGGGGAATCCCACACACCCCTCCCACCTCTCCCCAAGGAGGTGGGAGGGAGTCTTTCGAAGATTTTCCCCACGACAAAAAAAAAAAAAAAAAAAAAAAAAAAAAAAAAAAAAAAAAAAAAAAAAAAAAGTATGAGCCAGATGATGGCAAATACCAGACCTAACCCCAACCTAACCGGTGTTATCCTCTAAAATATAGATCGAATCCAGTATCAACTTACTGTTTCAGTGTGGTACCACATTACTACGTGATCCAAACCAGGAAACGCCCAGGATCTGCCAACAGGTATGCGAAAAAGGCGAAAGTATGAGCCAGATGATGGCAAATTCCAGACCTAACCCTGACCGAACCGGTGTTATCCTATAAGATATAGATTGAATCCAGGATTACTTCACTGTTTCAGTGCGGTACCACACTACTACCTGATCCAACCCAGAAAACGCGCAGGATCTGGCCAACAAGTATGCGAAAAATGCGAAAGTATGAGCCGGATGATGGCAAATACCAGACCTAACCCTGACCTGACCGGTGTTATCCTCTAAAATATAGATTGAATCCAGGTTTAACTCATGTGGCAGTGTGGTACCACATTACCACGTGATCCAAACCGGAAAACGCCCTGGGTCGGGCCAACATGTATGCGAAAAATGCGAAAGTATGAGCCATATTATGGCAAATACCAGACCTAACTTAAACCTAACCGGTGTTACCCTCTAATATATAGATCGAATCCAGGATTACTTCGCTGTTTCAGTGCGGTACCGCACTACTACCTGATCCAACCCAGAAAACGCCCAGGATCTGGCCAACAAGTATGCGAAAAATGCGAAAGTATGAGCCGGATGATGGCAAATACCAGACCTAACCCTGACCTAACCGGTGTTATCCTCTAAAATATAGATTGAATCCAGGTTTAACTCACAGTTGCAGTTTGGTTCCACATTACTACGTGACCCAAACCAGGAAACGCCCTGGATCTGGCCTACAAGTATGCGAAAAATGCGAATGTATGTGCCAGGTGATGGCAAATTCCAGACCTAACCCTGACCTAACCGGTGTTATCCTCTAAAATATAGATTGAATCCAGGTTTAACTCATGTGGCAGTGTGGTACCGCATTACTACGTGATCCAACCCAGAAAACGCCCAGGATCAGGCCTACAAGTTGGTGAAAAGGCGAAAGTATGAGCCAGATGATGGCAAATACCAGACCCAACCCCGACCTAACCGTTGCTATCCTCTAAAATATAGATTGAATCCTGGTTTAACTCACTGTTTCAGAGTGGTTCTACATTACTACGTGACCCAAATCAGAAAACGCCCAGGATCTGGCCAACAAGTATGCGAAAAATGCGAAAGTATGAGCCAGATGATGGCAAATACCAGACCTAACCCAGACCTAACCGGTGTTATCCTCTAAAATATAGATTGAATCCAGGTTTAACTCACTGTTTCAGACTGGTTCCACAGTACTACGTGATCCAAACCAGAAAAAGCCAGCATTTGGCCAACAATTATGCGAAAAAGGTGAGAGTATGAGCGAGATGATGGCAAATCCCAGACATGTCCCGAACCTAACCGGTGTTACCCTCTAATATATAGATCGAATCCAGGATTACTTCACTGTTTCAGTGCGGTACCACACTACTACCTGATCCAACCCAGAAAACGCCCAGGATCTGGCCAACAAGTATGCGAAAAATGCGAAAGTATGAGCCAGATGATGGCAAATACCAGACCTAACCCAAACCTAACCGGTGTTACCCTCTAATATATAGATCGAATCCAGGATTTGCTCACTGTTTCGGTGAGGTACCACATTACTACGTGATCCAAACCAGAAAAAGCCAGCATTTGCCCAACAATTATGCGAAAAAGGTGAAAGTATGGGCCAGGTAATATCAAATGCCAGACCTAACCCAAACCTAACCGGTGTTACCCTCTAATATATAGATCGAATCCAGGATTAATTCACTGTTTCAGTGTGGCATCACACTACTACGTGATCCGAACCAGAAAACGCCCAGGATCTGGCCAAAAAGTATGCGAAAAATGCGAAAGTATGAGCCGTTTGATGGCAAATACCAGACCTAACCCTGACCTAACCGGTGTTATCCCCTAAAATATATATTGAATCCAGGTTTAACTCATGTGGCAGTGTGGTACCACATTACTACGTGATCCAAACCGGAAAACGCCCTGGGTCTGGCCAACAAGTATGCGAAAAATGCGAAAGTATGAGCCAGATGATGGCAAATACCAGACCTAACCCAAACTTAACCGGTGTTACCCTCTAATATATAGATCGAATCCAGGATTACTTCACTGTTTCAGTGCGGTACCACACTACTACCTGATCCAACCCAGAAAACGCCCAGGATCTGGCCAACAAGTATGCGAAAAATGCGAAAGTATGAGCCAGATGATGGCAAATACCAGACCTAACCCAAACTTAACCGGTGTTACCCTCTAATATATAGATCGAATCCAGGATTACTTCACTGTTTCAGTGCGGTACCACACTACTACCTGATCCAACCCAGAAAACGCCCAGGATCTGGCCAACAAGTATTCGAAAAATGCGAAAGTATGAGCCGGATAATGGCAAATACCAGACCTAACCCTGACCTACCCGGTGTTATCCTCTAAAATATAGATTGAATCCAGGTTTAACTCATGTGGCAGTGTGGTACCACATTACTACGTGATCCAAACCGGAAAACGCCCTGTGTCTGGCCAACAAGTATGCGAAAAATGCGAAAGTTTGAGCCGGATGATGGCAAATACCATACCTAACCCAAACCTGACCGGTGTTACCCTCTAATATATAGATCGAATCCAGGATTACTTCACTGTTTCAGTGCGGTACCACACTACTACCTGATCCAACCCAGAAAACGCCCAGGATCTGGCCAACAAGTATGCGAAAAATGCGAAAGTATGAGCCAGATGATGGCAAATACCAGACCTAACCCTGACCTAACCGGTGTTATCCTCTAGAATATAGATTGAATCCAGGTTTAACTCACGGTTGCAGTGTGGTGCCACATTACTAAATGATCCAAACCAGAAAACGCCCAGGATCTGGCCAACACGTATGCGAAATATGCGAAAGTATGAGCCGGATGATGGCAAATACCAGAACTCATCCAGACCTAACCGGTGTTACCCTCTAATATATAGATCGAATCCAGGGTTAACTCACTGTTTCAGTGTGGCATCACACTACTACGTGATCCGAACCAGAAAACGCCCAGGATCCGGCCAAAAAGTATGAGAAAGATGCGAAAGTATGAGCCGGTTGATGGCAAATATCAGCCCTAACCCAAACCTAACCGGTGTTACCCTCTAATATATAGATCGAATCCAGGATTACTTCACTGTTTCAGTGCGGTACCACGCTACTACCTGATCCAACCCAGAGAACGCACAGGATCTGGCCAACAAGTATGCGAAAAATGCGAAAGTTTGAGCCGGATGATGGCAAATACCAGACCTAACCCTGACCTAACCTGTGTTATCCAATAAAATATAGATTGAATCCAGGTTTAACTCATGTTGCAGTGTGGTACCACATTACTACGGGATCCAAACCAGAAAACGCCCAGGATCTGGGCAACAAGTATGCGAAATATGCGAAAGTATGAGCCGGATGATGGCAAATACCAGACCTAACCCTGACCTAACCGGTGTTACCCTCTAATATATAGATCGAATCCAGGATTACTTCACTGTTTCAGTGCGGTACCACGCTACTACCTGATCCAACCCAGAGAACGCCCAGGATCTGGCAACACGTATGCGAAATATGCGAAAGTATGAGCCAGATGATGGCAAATACCAGACCTAACCCTGACCTAACCGGTGTTATCCTCTAAAATACAGATCGAATCCAGGATTAACTCACTGTTTCGGTGAGGTACCACATTACTACGTGATCCAAACCAGAAAAAGCCAGCATTTGCCCAACAATTATGCGAAAAAGGTGAAAGTATGAGCGAGATGATGGCGAATCCCAGACCTGACCCAGACCTAACCGGTGTTACCCTCTAATGTATAGATCGAATCCAGGATTACTTCACTGTTTTAGTGCGGTACCACACTACTACCTGATCCGACCCAGAAAACGCACAGGATCTGGCCAACAAGTATGCGAAAAATGCGAAAGTATGAGCCGGATGATGGCAAATACCAGACCTCACCCAGACCTAACCGGTGTTACCCTCTAATATATAGATCGAATCCAGGATTACTTCCCTGTTTCAGTGCGGTACCACGCTACTACCTGATCCAACCCAGAGAACGCACAGGATCTGGCCAACAAGTATGCGAAAAATGCGAAAGTATGAGCCAGATGATGGCAAATTCCAGACCTAACCCTGACCTAACCGGTGTTATCCACTAAAATATAGATTGAATCCAGGTTTAACACATGTTGCAGTGTGGTACCACATTACTACGTGATCCAAACCGGAAAACGCCCTGGGACTGGCCAACAAGTATGCGAAATATGCGAAAGTATGAGCCGGATGATGGCAAATACCAGACCTAACCCAAACCTAACCGGTGTTACCCTCTAATATATAGATCGAATCCAGGATTACTTCACTGTTTCAGTGCGGTACCACGCTACTACCTGATCCAACCCAGAGAACGCACAGGATCTGGCCAACAAGTATGCGAAAAATGCGAAAGTTTGAGCCGGATGAAGGCAAATACCAGACCTAACCCTGACCTAACCTGTGTTATCCAATAAAATATAGATTGAATCCAGGTTTAACTCATGTGGCAGGGTGGTACCACATTACTACGTGATCCAAACCGGAAAACGCCCTGGGACTGGCCAACAAGTATGCGAAATATGCGAAAGTATGAGCCGGATGATGGCAAATACCAGACCTAACCCAAACCTAACCGGTGTTACCCTCTAATATATAGATCGAATCCAGGATTACTTCACTGTTTCAGTGCGGTACCACGCTACTACCTGATCCAACCCAGACAACGCCCAGGATCTGGCCAACAAGAATGCGAAATATGCGAAAGTATGAGCCAGATGATGGCAAATTCCAGACCTAACCCTGACCTAACCGGTGTTATCCACTAAAATATAGATTGAATCCAGGTTTAACACATGTTGCAGTGTGGTACCACATTACTACGTGATCCAAACCAGAAAACGCCCAGGATCTGGGCAACAAGTATGCGAAATATGCGAAAGTATGAGCCGGATGATGGCAAATACCAGACCTAACCCTGACCTAACCAGTGTTACACTCTAATATATAGATCGAATCCAGGATTACTTCACTGTTTCAGTGCGGTACCACGCTACTACCTGATCCAACCCAGAGAACGCCCAGGATCTGGCAACAGGAATGCGAAATATGCGAAAGTATGAGCTGGATGATGGCAAATACCAGACCTACCCCTGACCTAACCGGTGTTATCCTCTAAAATATAGATTGAATCCTGGTTTAACCCACTGTTTCAGTGTGGTACCGCATTACTACGTGATCCAACCCAGAAAACGCCCAGGATCAGGCCAACAAGTTGGTGAAAAAGGCGAAAGTATGAGCCAGATGATGGCAAATACCAGACCTAACCCTGACCTAACCGGTGTTATCCTCTAAAATATAGATTGAATCTAGGTTTAACTCACAGTTGCAGTGTGGTACCACATTACTACGTGACCCAAACCAGAAAACGCCCAGGATCTGGCCAACAAGTATACGAAAAATGCGAAAGTATGAGCCAGATGATGGCAAATACCAGACCTAACCCTGACATAACCGGTGTTATCCACTAAAATATAGATTGAATCCAGGTTTAACTCACGGTTGCAGTGTGGTGCCACACTACTACGTGATCCAAACCAGAAAACGCCCAGGATCTGGCCAACAAGTATGCGAAATATGCGAAAGTATGAGCCAGATGATGGCAAATACCAGACCTAACCCTGACCTAACCGGTGTTACCCTCTAATATATAGATCGAATCCAGGATTAACTCACTGTTTCAGTGTGCTACCACATTACTACGTGATCCAAACCTGAAGACGCCCTGGATCTGGCCAACAAGTATGCGAAAAATGCGAAAGTATAAGCCGGATGATGGCAAATACCAGACCTAACCCTGACCTAACAGGTGTTATCTACTAAAATATAGATTGAATCCAGGTTCAACTCATGTGACTGTGTGGTACCACATCACTACGTGATCCAAACCAGACAACGCCCTGGATCTGGCCCACAAGTATGCGAAAAATGCGAAAGTATGAGCCACGGGATGGCAAATACCAGACCTAACCCAAACCTAACCGGTGTTATCCAATAAAATATAGATTGAATCCAGGTTTAACTCATGTGGCAGTGTGGTACCACATTACTACGTGATCCAAACCGGAAAACGCCCTGGGACTGGCCAACAAGTATGCGAAATATGCGAAAGTATGAGCCAGATGATGGCAAATACCAGACCTAACCCTGACCTAACCGGTGTTACCCTCTAATATATAGATCGAATCCAGGATTAACTCACTGTTTCAGTGTGGTACCACATTACTACGTGACCCAAACCAGAAAACGCCCAGGATCTGGCCAACAAGTATACGAAAAATGCGAAAGTATGAGCCAGATGATGGCAAATACCAGACCTAACCCTGACATAACCGGTGTTATCCACTAAAATATAGATTGAATCCAGGTTTAACTCACGGTTGCAGTGTGGTGCCACACTACTACGTGATCCAAACCAGAAAACGCCCAGGATCTGGCCAACAAGTATGCGAAATATGCGAAAGTATGAGCCAGATGATGGCAAATACCAGGCCTAACCCTGACCTAACCGGTGTTACCCTCTAATATATAGATCGAATCCAGGATTAACTCACTGTTTCAGTGTGCTACCACATTGCTACGTGATCCAAACCTGAAAACGCCCTGGATCTGGCCAACAAGTATGCGAAAAATGCGAAAGTATAAGCCGGATGATGGCAAATACCAGACCTAACCCTGACCTAACCGGTGTTATCCACTAAAATATAGACTGAATCCAGGTTCAACTCATGTGACTGTGTGGTACCACATCACTACGTGATCCAAACCAGACAACGCCCTGGATCTGGCCCACAAGTATGCGAAAAATGCGAAAGTATGAGCCACGGGATGGCAAATACCAGACCTAACCCAAACCTAACCGGTGTTACCCTCTAATATATAGATCGAATCCGGGATTACATCACTGTTTCAGTGCGGTACCACACTACTACCTGATCCAACCCAGAAAACGCCCAGGATCTGGCCAACAAGTATGCGAAAAATGCGAAAGTATGAGCCGGATGATGGCATATACCAAACCTAACCCTCACCTAACCGGTGTTATCCTCTAAAATATTGATTGAATCCAGGTTTAACTCACGGTTGCAGTGTGGTGCCACATTACTACGTGATCCAAACCAGAAAACGCCCAGGATCTGGCCAACAAGTATGCGAAATATGCGAAAGTATGTGCTGGATGATGGCAAATACCAGACCTAACCCTGACCTAACCGGTGTTACCCCCTAATATATAGATCGAATCCAGGATTAACTCACTGTTTCAGTGTGCAACCACATTACTACGTGATCCAAACCTGAAAACGCCCTGGGTCTGGCCAACAAGTATGCGAAAAATTCGAAAGTATGAGCCAGATGATGGCAAATACCAGACCTAATCCAAACCAAACCGGTGTTACCCTCTAATTTATAGATCGAATCCAGGATTACTTCACTGTTTCAGTGCGGTACCACGCTACAACCTGATCCAACCCAGAGAACGCACAGGATCTGGCCAACAAGTATGCGAAAAATGCGTAGGTTTGAGCCGGATGATGGCAAATACCAGACCTAACCCTGACATAACCTGTGTTATCCAATAAAATATAGATTGAATCCAGGTTTAACTCAAGTGGCAGTGTGGTACCACATTACTACGTGATCCAAAGCGGAAAACGCCCTGGGTCTGGCCAACAAGTATGCGAAAAATGCGAAAGTATGGGCGAGATGATGG
This sequence comes from Colletes latitarsis, assembly GCF_051014445.1. Lineage (NCBI taxonomy): Eukaryota > Metazoa > Arthropoda > Insecta > Hymenoptera > Colletidae > Colletes > Colletes latitarsis. The sequence goes on from NC_135145.1 coordinate 30,513,606, forward strand.
CAAATATCATACCTAACCCAAACCTAACCGGTGTTACCCTCTAATATATAGATCGAATCCAGGATTACGTCACTGTTTCGGTGAGGTACCACATTACTACGTGATCCAAACCAGAAAAAGCCAGCATTTGCCCAACAATTATGCGAAAAAGGTGAAAGTATGAGCGAGATGATGGCGAATCCCAGACCTGACCCAGACCTAACCGGTGTTATCCTCTATTGAATTGATCGGAGCCCGGTTTAACCCGCTGTTTCATTGTGGTACCACATTACTACGTGATCCATACCAGAAAAAGCTCAGGATCTGGCCAACATTTATATGAAATATGCGAAAGTATGGGCCAGGTAATATCAAATACCAGACCTAACCCAAACCTAACCGGTGTTACCCTCTAATATATAGATCAAATACAGGATTAATTCTCTGCTTCAGTGTGGCATCACACTACTACGTGATCCAACCCGGAAAACGCCCAGGATCTGGCCCAAAAGTATGCGAAAAATGCAAAAGTATGTGCCAGATGATGGAAAATACCAGACCTAACACTGACCTGACCGGTGTTACCCTCTAATATATAGATCGAATCCAGGATTAACTCACTGTTTCAGTGTGCTACCACATTACTACGTCATCCAACCCAGAAAACGCCCAGGATCTGGCCAACAAGTATGCGAAAAATGCGAAAGTATGAGCCGAATGATGGCAAATACCAGACCTAACCCAAACCTAAAGGGTGTTACCCTCTAATATATAGATCGAATCCAGGATTACTTCACTGTTTCAGTGCGGTACCACGCTACTACCTGATCCAACCCAGGGAACGCACAGGATCTGGCCAACAAGTATGCGAAAAATGCGAAAGTTTGAGCCGGATGATGGCAAATACCAGAGCTAACCCTGACCTAACCTGTGTTATCCAATAAAATATAGATTGAATCCAGGTTTAACTCATGTGGCAGTGTGGTACCACATTACTACGTGATCCAAACCGGAAAACGCCCTGGGTCTGGCCAACAAGTATGCGAAAAATGCGAAAGTATGAGCCAGATGATGGCAAATACCAGACCTAACCCAAACCTAACCGGTGTTACCCTCTAATATATAGATCGAATCCAGGATTACTTCACTGTTTCAGTGCGGTACCACGCTACTACCTGATCCAACCCAGAGAACGCACAGGATCTGGCCAACAAGTATACGAAAAATGCGAAAGTATGAGCCAGATGATGGCAAATACCAGACCTAACCGTGACATAACCGGTGTTATCCACTAAAATATAGATCGAATCCAGGTTTAACTCACGGTTGCAGCGTGGTGCCACATTACTACGTGATCCAAACCAGAAAACGCCCAGGATCTGGCCAACAAGTATGCGAAATATGCGAAAGTATGTGCTGGATGATGGCAAATACCAGACCTAACCCTGACCTAACCGGTGTTACCCTCTAATATATAGATCGAATCCAGGATTAACTCACTGTTTCAGTGTGCTACCACATTACTACGTGATCCAAACCTGAAAACGCCTGGGTCTGGCCAACAAGTATGCGAAAAATGCGAAAGTATGAGCCAGATGATGGCAAATACCAGACCTAACCCTGACCTAAACGGTGTTACCCTCTAATATATAGATCGAATCCAGGATTAACTCACTGTTTCAGTGTGCTACCACATTACTACGTGATCCAAACCTGAAAACGCCCAGGATCAGGCCAACAAGTTGGTGAAAAAGGCGAAAGTATGAGCCAGATGATGGCAAATACCAGACCTAACCCTGACCTAACCGGTGTTATCCTCTAAAATATAGATTGAATCTAGGTTTAACTCACAGTTGCAGTGTGGTACCACATTACTACGTGACCCAAACCAGAAAACGCCCAGGATCTGGCCAACAAGTATACGAAAAATGCGAAAGTATGAGCCAGATGATGGCAAATACCAGACCTAACCCTGACATAACCGGTGTTATCCACTAAAATATAGATTGAATCCAGGTTTAACTCACGGTTGCACTGTGGTGCCACACTACTACGTGATCCAAACCAGAAAACGCCCAGGATCTGGCCAACAAGTATGCGAAATATGCGAAAGTATGAGCCAGATGATGGCAAATACCAGACCTAACCCTGACCTAACCGGTGTTACCCTCTAATATATAGATCGAATCCAGGATTAACTCACTGTTTCAGTGTGCTACCACATTACTACGTGATCAAAACCTGAAGACGCCCTGGATCTGGCCAACAAGTATGCGAAAAATGCGAAAGTATAAGCCGGATGATGGCAAATACCAGACCTAACCCTGACCTAACAGGTGTTATCCACTAAAATATAGATTGAATCCAGGTTCAACTCATGTGACTGTGTGGTACCACATCACTACGTGATCCAAACCAGACAACGCCCTGGATCTGGCCCACAAGTATGCGAAAAATGCGAAAGTATGAGCCACGGGATGGCAAATACCAGACCTAACCCAAACCTAACCGGTGTTATCCAATAAAATATAGATTGAATCCAGGTTTAACTCATGTGGCAGTGTGGTACCACATTACTACGTGATCCAAACCGGAAAACGCCCTGGGACTGGCCAACAAGTATGCGAAATATGCGAAAGTATGAGCCAGATGATGGCAAATACCAGACCTAACCCTGACATAACCGGTGTTATCCACTAAAATATAGATTGAATCCAGGTTTAACTCACGGTTGCAGTGTGGTGCCACACTACTACGTGATCCAAACCAGAAAACGCCCAGGATCTGGCCAACAAGTATGCGAAATATGCGAAAGTATGAGCCAGATGATGGCAAATACCAGGCCTAACCCTGACCTAACCGGTGTTACCCTCTAATATATAGATCGAATCCAGGATTAACTCACTGTTTCAGTGTGCTACCACATTGCTACGTGATCCAAACCTGAAAACGCCCTGGATCTGGCCAACAAGTATGCGAAAAATGCGAAAGTATAAGCCGGATGATGGCAAATACCAGACCTAACCCTGACCTAACCGGTGTTATCCACTAAAATATAGATTGAATCCAGGTTCAACTCATGTGACTGTGTGGTACCACATCACTACGTGATCCAAACCAGACAACGCCCTGGATCTGGCCCACAAGTATGCGAAAAATGCGAAAGTATGAGCCACGGGATGGCAAATACCAGACCTAACCCAAACCTAACCGGTGTTATCCAATAAAATATAGATTGAATCCAGGTTTAACTCATGTGGCAGTGTGGTACCACATTACTACGTGATCCAAACCGGAAAACGCCCTGGGACTGGCCAACAAGTATGCGAAATATGCGAAAGTATGAGCCAGATGATGGCAAATACCAGACCTAACCCTGACATAACCGGTGTTATCCACTAAAATATAGATTGAATCCAGGTTTAACTCACGGTTGCAGTGTGGTGCCACACTACTACGTGATCCAAACCAGAAAACGCCCAGGATCTGGCCAACAAGTATGCGAAATATGCGAAAGTATGAGCCAGATGATGGCAAATACCAGGCCTAACCCTGACCTAACCGGTGTTACCCTCTAATATATAGATCGAATCCAGGATTAACTCACTGTTTCAGTGTGCAACCACATTACTACGTGATCCAAACCTGAAAACGCCCTGGGTCTGGCCAACAAGTATGCGAAAAATTCGAAAGTATGAGCCAGATGATGGCAAATACCAGACCTAATCCAAACCTAACCGGTGTTACCCTCTAATTTATAGATCGAATCCAGGATTACTTCACTGTTTCAGTGCGGTACCACACTACTACCTGATCCAACCCAGAAGACGCCCAGGATCTGGCCAACAAGTATGCGAAAAATGCGAAAGTATGAGCCGAATGATGGCAAATACCAGACCTAACCCAAACCTAAAGGGTGTTAGCCTCTAATATATAGATCGAATCCAGGATTATTTCACTGTTTCAGTGCGGTACCACGCTACAACCTGATCCAACCCAGAGAACGCACAGGATCTGGCCAACAAGTATGCGAAAAATGCGTAGGTTTGAGCCGGATGATGGCAAATACCAGACCTAACCGTGACATAACCTGTGTTATCCAATAAAATATAGATTGAATCCAGGTTTAACTCAAGTGGCAGTGTGGTACCACATTACTACGTGATCCAAAGCGGAAAACGCCCTGGGTCTGGCCAACAAGTATGCGAAAAATGCGAAAGTATGGGCGAGATGATGGCAAATATCATACCTAACCCAAACCTAACCGGTGTTACCCTCTAATATATAGATCGAATCCAGGATTACGTCACTGTTTCAGTGCGGTACCACACTACTACCTGATCCAACCCAGAAAACGCCCAGGATCTGGCCAACAAGTATGCGAAAAATGCGAAAGTATGAGCCAGATGATGGCAAATACCAGACCTAACCCAAACCTAACCGGTGTTACCCTCTAATATATAGATCGAATCCACGATTAACTCATTGTTTCGGTGAGGTACCACATTACTACGTGATCCAAACCAGAAAAAGCCAGCATTTGCCCAACAATTATGCGAAAAAGGTGAAAGTATGAGCGAGATGATGGCGAATCCCAGACCTGACCCAGACCTAACCGGTGTTATCCTCTATAGAATTGATCGGAGCCCGGTTTAACCCGCTGTTTCATTGTGGTACCACATTACTACGTGATCCATACCAGAAAAAGCTCAGGATCTGGCCAACTTTTAAATGAAATATGCGAAAGTATGGGCCAGGTAATATCAAATACCAGACCTAACCCAAACCTAACCGGTGTTACCCTCTAATATATAGATCAAATACAGGATTAATTCTCTGCTTCAGTGTGGCATCACACTACTACGTGATCCAACCCGGAAAACGCCCAGGATCTGGCCCAAAAGTATGCGAAAAATGCAAAAGTATGTGCCAGATGATGGAAAATACCAGACCTAACACTGACCTGACCGGTGTTACCCTCTAATATATAGATAGAATCCAGGATTAACTCACTGTTTCAGTGTGCTACCACATTACTACGTCATCCAACCCAGAAAACGCCCAGGATCTGGCCAACAAGTATGCGAAAAATGCGAAAGTATGAGCCGAATGATGGCAAATACCAGACCTAACCCAAACCTAAAGGGTGTTACCCTCTAATATATAGATCGAATCCAGGATTACTTCACTGTTTCAGTGCGGTACCACGCTACTACCTGATCCAACCCAGGGAACGCACAGGATCTGGCCAACAAGTATGCGAAAAATGCGAAAGTTTGAGCCGGATGATGGCAAATACCAGAGCTAAGCCTGACCTAACCTGTATTATCCAATAAAATATAGATTGAATCCAGGTTTAACTCATGTGGCAGTGTGGTACCACATTACTACGTGATCCAAACCGGAAAACGCCCTGGGTCTGGCCAACAAGTATGCGAAAAATGCGAAAGTATGAGCCAGATGATGGCAAATACCAGACCTAACCCAAACCTAACCGGTGTTACCCTCTAATATATAGATCGAATCCAGGATTACTTCACTGTTTCAGTGCGGTACCACGCTACTACCTGATCCAACCCAGAGAACGCACAGGATCTGGCCAACAAGTATACGAAAAATGCGAAAGTATGAGCCAGATGATGGCAAATACCAGACCTAACCGTGACATAACCGGTGTTATCCACTAAAATATAGATCGAATCCAGGTTTAACTCACGGTTGCAGCGTGGTGCCACATTACTACGTGATCCAAACCAGAAAACGCCCAGGATCTGGCCAACAAGTATGCGAAATATGCGAAAGTATGTGCTGGATGATGGCAAATACCAGACCTAACCCTGACCTAACCGGTGTTACCCTCTAATATATAGATCGAATCCAGGATTAACTCACTGTTTCAGTGTGCTACCACATTACTACGTGATCCAAACCTGAAAACGCCTGGGTCTGGCCAACAAGTATGCGAAAAATGCGAAAGTATGAGCCAGATGATGGCAAATACCAGACCTAACCCTGACCTAAACGGTGTTACCCTCTAATATATAGATCGAATCCAGGATTAACTCACTGTTTCAGTGTGCTACCACATTACTACGTGATCCAAACCTGAAAACACCCTGGATCTGGCCAACAAGTATGCGAAAAATGCGAAAGTATGAGCCGGATGATGGCAAATACCAGACCTAACCCAAACCTAACCGGTGTTACCCTCTAATATATAGATCGAATCCAGGATTACTTCACTGTTTCAGTGCGGTACCACACTACTACCTGATCCAACCCAGAAAACGCACAGGATCTGGCCAACAAGTATGCGAAAAATGCGAAAGTATGAGCCGGATGATGGCAAATACCAGACCTAACCCTGACCTAACCGGTTTTATCCACTAAAATATAGATTGAATCCAGGTTTAACTCACGGTTGCAGTGTGGTGCCACATTACTACGTGATCCAAACCAGAAAACGCCCAGGATATGGCCAACAAGTATGCGAAATATGCGAAAGTATGAGCCGGGTGATGGCAAATACCAGACCTAACCCTGACCTAACCGGTGTTACCCTCTAGTATATGTACCGAATCCAGGATTACTTCACTGTTTCAGTGCGGTACCACGCTACTACCTGTTCCAACCCAGAGAACGCACAGGATCTGGCTAACAAGTATGCGAAAAATGCGAAAGTATGAGCCGGATGATGGCAAATGCCAGACCTAACCCTGACCTAACCTGTGTTATCCACTAAAATATAGATTGAATCCAGGTTTAACTCATGTGGCAGTGTGGGACCACATTACTACGTGATCCAAACCGGAAAACGCCCTGGGTCTGGCCAACAAGTATGCGAAAAATGCGAAAGTATGAGCCAGATGATGGCAAATACCAGACCTAACCCAAACCTAACCGGTGTTACCCTCTAATATATAGATCGAATCCAGGATTAGCTCACTGTTTCGGTGAGGTACCACATTACTACGTGATCCAAACCAGAAAAAGCCAGCATTTGCCCAACAATTATGCGAAAAAGGTGAAAGTATGAGCGAGATGATGGCGAATCCCAGACCTGACCCAGACCTAACCGGTGTTATCCTCTATAGAATTGATCGGACCCCGGTTTAACCCGCTGTTTCATTGTGGTACCACATTACTACGTGATCCAAACCAGAAAACGCCCAGGATCTGGCCCAACAAGTATGCGAAAAATGCGAAAGTATGAGCCAGATGATGGCAAATACCAGACCTAACCCAAACCTAACCGGTGTTACCCTCTAATATATAGATCGAATCCAGGATTAATTCACTGTTTCAGTGTGGCATCACACTACTACGTGATCCGAACCAGAAAACGCCCAGGATCTGGCCAAAAAGTATGCGAAAAGTGCGAAAGTATGAACCGTTTGATAGCAAATACCAGAGCTAACCCTGACCTAACCGGTGTTATCCTCTAAAATATATATTGAATCCAGGTTTAACTCATGTGGCAGTGTGGTACTACATTACTACGTGATCCAAACCGGAAAACGCCCTGGGTCTGGCCAACCAGTATGCTAAAAATGCGAAAGTATGAGCCAGATGATGGCAAATACCAGACCTAACCCAAACTTAACCGGTGTTACCCTCTAATATATAGATCGAATCCAGGATTACTTCACTGTTTCAGTGCGGTACCACACTACTACCTGATCCAACCCAGAAAACGCCCAGGATCTGGCCAACAAGTAATCGAAAAATGCGAAAGTATGAGCCGGATAATGGCAAATACCAGACCTAACCCTGACCTACCCGGTGTTATCCACTAAAATATAGATTGAATCCAGGTTTAACTCATGTGGCAGTGTGGTACCACATTACTACGTGATCCAAACCGGAAAACGCCCTGGGTCTGGCCAATAAGTAAGCGAAAAATGCGAAAGTATGAGCCAGATGATGGCAAATACCAGACCTAACCCAAACTTAACCGGTGTTACCCTCTAATATATAGATCGAATCCAGGATTAACTCACTGTTTCAGTGTGGTACCACATTAGTACGTAATCCAAACCAGAAAAAGCCAGCATTTGGACAACAATTATGCGAAAAAGGTGAAAGTATGAGCGAGATGATCGCGAATCCCAGACATGACCCAGACCTAACCGGTGTCATCCTCTAAAGAATTGATCCGACCCCGGTTTAACCCGCTGTTTCAGTGTGGCATCACGCTACTACGTGACCCGACCCAGAAAACGCCCAGGATCTGGCCTAAAAGTATGCGAAAAATGCGAAAGTATGAGCCAGATGATGGAAAATACCAGACCTAACCCTGACCAAACCGGTGTTATCCTCTAAAATATAGATTGAATCCTGGTTTAACCCACTGTTTCAGTGTGGTACCGCATTACTACGTGATCCAACCCAGAAAACGCCCAGGATCAGGCCAACAAGTTGGTGAAAAAGGCGAAAGTATGAGCCAGATGATGGCAAATACCAGACCCAACCCTGACCTAACCGGTGTTATCCTGTAAAATATAGATTAAATCTAGGTTTAACTCACAGTTGCAGTGTGGTACCACATTACTACGTGACCCAAACCAGAAAACGCCCAGGATCTGGCCAACAAGTATGCGAAAAATGCGAAAGTATGAGCCAGATGATGGCAAATACCAGACCTAACCCTGACATAACCGGTGTTATCCACTAAAATATAGATTGAATCCAGGTTTAACTCACGGTTGCAGTGTGGTGCCACACTACTACGTGATCCAAACCGGAAAATGCCCAGGATCTGGCCAACAAGTATGCGAAATATGCGAAAGTATGTGCTGGATGATGGCAAATACCAGACCTAACCCTGACCTAACCGGTGTTACCCTCTAATATATAGATCGAATCCAGGATTAACTCACTGTTTCAGTGTGCTACCACATTACTACGTGATCCAAACCTGAAAACGCTCTGGGTCTGGCCAACAAGTATGCGAAAAATGCCAAAGTATGAGCCAGATGATGGCAAATACCAGACCTAACCCAAACCTAACCGGTGTTACCCTCTAATATATAGATGCAATCCAGGATTACTTCACTGTTTCAGTGTGCTACCACATTACTACGTGATCCAAACCTGAAAACGCTCTGGGTCTGGCCAACAAGTATGCGAAATATGCGAAAGTATGAGCCGGATGATGGCAAATACCAGACCTAACCCTGACCTAACCTGTGTTATCCAATAAAATATAGATTGAATCCAGGTTTAACTCATGTGGCAGTGTGGTATCACATTACTACGTGATCCAAACCGGAAAACGCCCTGGGTCTGGCCAACAGGTATGCGAAAAATGCGAAAGTATGAGCCAGATGATGGCAAATACCAGACCTAACCCAAACCTAACCGGTGTTACCCTCTAATATATAGATCGAATCCAGGATTACTTCACTGTTTCAGTGCGGTACCACACTACTACCTGATCCAACCCAGAAAACGCCCAGGATCTGGCCAACAAGTATGCGAAAAATGCCAAAGTATGAGCCAGATGATGGCAAATACCAGACCTAACCCAAACCTAACCGGTGTTACCCTCTAATATATAGATGCAATCCAGGATTACTTCACTGTTTCAGTGTGCTACCACATTACTACGTGATCCAAACCTGAAAACGCTCAGGGTCTGGCCAACAAGTATGCGAAATATGCGAAAGTATCAGCCGGATGATGGCAAATACCAGACCTAACCCAATCCTAACCGGTGTTACCCTCTAATATATAGATCGAATCCAGGATTACTTCACTGTTTCAGTGCGGTACCACGCTACTACCTGATCCAACCCAGAGAACGCACAGGATCTGGCCAACAAGTATGCGAAAAATGCGAAAGTTTGAGCCGGATGATGGCAAATACCAGACCTAACCCTGACCTAACCTGTGTTATCCAATAAAATATAGATCGAATCTAGGTTTAACTCATGTTGCAGTGTGGTACCACATTACTACGTGATCCAAACCAGAAAACGCCCAGGATCTGGGCAACAAGTATACGAAATATGCGAAAGTATGAGCCGGATGATGGCAAATACCAGACCTAACCCTGACCTAACCGGTGTTATCCTCTAAAATATAGATTGAATCCTGGTTTAACCCACTGTTTCTGTGTGGTACCGCATTACTACGTGATCTATCCCAGAAAACGCCCAGGATCAGGCCAACAAGTTGGTGAAAAAGGCGAAAGTATGAGCCAGATGATGGCAAATACCAGACCCAACCCTGACCTAACCGGTGTTATCCTCTAAAATATAGATTGAATCTAGGTTTAACTCACAGTTGCAGTGTGGTACCACATTACTACGTGGCCCAAACCAGAAAACGCCCAGGATCTGGCCAACAAGTATACGAAAAATGCGAAAGTATGAGCCAGATGATGGCAATTACCAGACCTAACCGTGACATACCCGGTGTTATCCACTAAAATATAGATTGAATTCAGGTTTAACTCACGGTTGCAGTGTGGTGCCACACTACTACGTGATCCAAACCAGAAAACGCCCAGGATCTGGCCAACAAGTATGCGAAATATGCGAAAGTATGAGCCAGATGATGGCAAATACCAGACCTAACCCTGACCTAACCGGTGTTACCCTCTAATATATAGATCGAATCCAGGATTAACTCACTGTTTCAGTGTGCTACCACATTACTACGTGATCCAAACCTGAAAACGCCCTGGATCTGGCCAACAAGTATGTGAAAAATGCGAAAGTATAAGCCGGATGATGGCAAATACCAGACCTAACCCTGACCTAAACTGTGTTATCCAATAAAATATAGATTGAATCCAGGTTTAACTCATGCTGCAGTGTGGTACCACATTACTACGTGATCCAAACCAGAAAACGCCCAGGATCTGGGCAACAAGTATGCGAAATATGCGAAAGTATGAGCCGGATGATGGCAAATACCAGACCTAACCCTGACCTAACCGGTGTTACCCTCTAATATATAGATCGAATCCAGGATTAACTCACTGTTTCGGTGAGGTACCACATTACTACGTGATCCAAACCAGAAAAAGCCAGCATTTGCCCAACAATTATGCGAAAAAGGTGAAAGTATGAGCGAGATGATGGCGAATCCCAGACCTGACCCAGACCTAACCGGTGTTACCCTCTAATATATAGATCGAATCCAGGATTACTTCACTGTTTCAGTGCGGTACCACGCTACTACCTGATCCAACCCAGAGAACGCCCAGGATCTGGCAACAGGAATGCGAAATATGCGAAAGTATGAGCCGGATGATGGCAAATACCAGACATAACCCTGACCTAACCGGTGTTATCCTCTAAAATATAGATTGAATCCTGGTTTAACCCACTGTTTCAGTGTGGTACCGCATTACTACGTGATCCATCCCAGAAAACGCCCAGGATCAGGCCAACAAGTTGGTGAAAAAGGCAAAAGTATGAGCCAGATGATGGCAAATACCAGACCCAACCCTGACCTAACCGGTGTTATCCTCTAAAATATAGATTGAATCTAGGTTTAACTCACAGTTGCAGTGTGGTACCACATCACTACGTGACCCAAACCAGAAAACGCCCAGGATCTGGCCAACAAGTATACGAAAAATGCGAAAGTATGAGCCAGATGATGGCAAATACCAGACCTAACCGTGACATAACCGGTGTTACCCTCTAATATATAGATCGAATCCAGGATTAACTCACTGTTTCGGTGAGGTACCACATTACTACGTGATCCAAACCAGAAAAAGCCAGCATTTGCCCAACAATTATGCGAAAAAGGTGAAAGTATGAGCGAGATGATGGCGAATCCCAGACCTGACCCAGACCTAACCGGTGTTACCCTCTAATGTATAGATCGAATCCAGGATTACTTCACTGTTTTACTGCGGTACCACACTACTACCTGATCCGACCCAGAAAACGCACAGGATCTGGCCAACAAGTATGCGAAAAATGCGAAAGTATGAGCCGGATGATGGCAAATACCAGACCTCAACCAGACCTAACCGGTGTTACCCTCTAATATATAGATCAAATCCAGGATTAACTCACTGTTTCAGTGTGGCATCACACTACTACGTGATCCGAACCAGAGAACACCCAGGATCCGGCCAAAAAGTATGAGAAAAATGCGAAAGTATGAGCCGGTTGATTGCAAATATCAGACCTAACCCAAACCTAACCGGTGTTACCCTCTAATATATAGATCGAATCCAGGATTACTTCACTGTTTCAGTGCGGTACCTCGCTACTACCTGATCCAACCCAGAGAACGCACAGGATCTGGCCAACAAGTATGCGAAAAATGCGAAAGTTTGAGCCGGATGATGGCAAATACCAGACCTAACCCTGACCTAACCTGTGTTATCCAATAAAATATAGATTGAATCCAGGTTTAACGCATGTGGCAGTGGGGCATCACATTACTACGTGATCCAAACCGGAAAACGCCCTGGGGCGGGCCAACAAGTATGCGAAATATGCGAAAGTATGAGCCGGATGATGGCAAATACCAGACCTAACCCAAACCTAACCGGTGTTACCCTCTAATATATAGATCGAATCCAGGATTACTTCACTGTTTCAGTGCGGTACCACGCTACTACCTGATCCAACCCAGAGAACGCCCAGGATCTGGCCAACAAGAATGCGAAATATGCGAAAGTATGAGCCAGATGACGGCAAATACCAGACCTAACCCTGACCTAACCGGTGTTATCCACTAAAATATAGATTGAATCCAGGTTTAACTCATGTTGCAGTGTGGTACCACATTACTACGTGATCCAAACCAGAAAACGCCCAGGATCTGGGCAACAAGTATGCGAAATATGCGAAAGTATGAGCCGGATGATGGCAAATACCAGACCTAACCCTGACCTAACCGGTGTTACCCGCTAATATATAGATCGAATCCAGGATTACTTCACTGTTTCAGTGCGGTACCACGCTACTACCTGATCCAACCCAGAGAACGCCCAGGATCTGGCAACAGGAATGCGAAATATGCGAAAGTATGAGCCGGATGATGGCAAATACCAGACCTACCCCTGACCTAACCGGTGTTATCCTCTAAAATATAGATTGAATCCTGGTTTAACCCACTGCTTCAGTGTGGTACCGCATTACTACGTGACCCAAACCAGAAAACGCCCAGGATCTGGCCAACAAGTATACGAAAAATGCGAAAGTATGAGCCAGATGATGGCAAATACCAGACCTAACCCTGACATAACCGGTGTTATCCACTAAAATATAGATTGAATCCAGGTTTAACTCACGGTTGCAGTGTGTTGCCACACTACTACGTGATCCAAACCAGAAAACGCCCAGGATCTGGCCAACAAGTATGCGAAATATGCGAAAGTATGAGCCAGATGATGGCAAATACCAGACCTAACCCTGACCTAACCGGTGTTACCCTCTAAGATATAGATCGACTCCAGGATTAACTCACTGTTTCAGTGTGCTACCACATTACTACGTGATCCAAACCTGAAAACGCCGTGGATCTGGCCAACAAGTATGCGAAACATGCGAAAGTATAAGCCGGATGATGGCAAATACCAGACCTAACCCTGACCTAACCGGTGTTATCCACTAAAATATAGATTGAATCCAGGTTCAACTCATGTGGCAGTGTGGTACCACATCACTACGTGATCCAAACCAGACAACGCCCTGGATCTGGCCCACAAGTATGCGAAAAATGCGAAAGTATGAGCCACGGGATGGCAAATACCAGACCTAACCCAAACCTAACCGGTGTTACCCTCTAATATATAGATCGAATCCGGGATTACATCACTGTTTCAGTGCGGTACCACACTACTACGTGATCCATCCCAGAAAACGCCCAGGATCTGGCCAACAAGTATGCGAAAAATGCGAAAGTATGAGCCGGATGATGGCATATACCAAACTTAACCCTCACCTAACAGGTGTTATCCTCTAAAATATTGATTGAATCCAGGTTTAACTCACGGTTGCAGTGTGGTGCCACATTACTACGTGATCCAAGCCAGAAAACGCCCAGGATCTGGCCAACAAGTATGCGAAATATGCGAAAGTATGTGCTGGATGATGGCATATACCAGACCTAACCCTGACCTAACCGGTGTTACCCTCTAATATATAGATCGAATCCAGGATTATCTCACTGTTTCAGTGTGCCACCACATTACTACGTGATCCAAACCTGAAAACGCCCTGGGTCTGGCCAACAAGTATGCGAAAAATGCGAAAGTATGAGCCGGATAATGGCAAATACCAGACCTAACCCTGACCTACCCGGTGTTATCCACTAAAATATAGATTGAATCCAGGTTTAACTCATGTGGCAGTGTGGTACCACATTACTACGTGATCCAAACCGGAAAACGCCCTGGGTCTGGCCAATAAGTAAGCGAAAAATGCGAAAGTATGAGCGAGATGATGGCGAATCCCAGACCTGACCCAGACCTAACCGGTGTTATCCTCTATAGAATTGATCGGACCCCGGTTTAACCCGCTGTTTCATCGTGGTACCACATTACTACGTGATCCATACCAGAAAAAGCTCAGGATCTGGCCAACATTTATACGAAATATGCGAAAGTATGGGCCAGGTAATATCAAATACCAGACCTAACCCAAACCTAACCGGTGTTACCCTCTAATATATAGATCAAATACAGGATTAATTCTCTGCTTCAGTGTGGCATCACACTACTACGTGATCCAACCCAGAAAACGCCCAGGATCTGGCCAACAAGTATGCGAAAAATGCGAAAGTATGAGCCAGATGATGGCAAATACCAGACCTAACCCAAACCTAACCGGTGTTACCCTCTAATATATAGATCGAATCCAGGATTACTTCACTGTTTCAGTGCGGTACCACACTACTACCTGATCCAACCCAGAAAACGCCCAGGATCTGGCCAACAAGTATGCGAAAAATGCGAAAGTATGAGCCAGATGATGGCAAATACCAGACCTAACCCAAACCTAACCGGTGTTACCCTCTAATATATAGATCGAATCCAGGATTACTTCACTGTTTCAGTGCGGTACCACACTACTACCTGATCCAACCCAGAAAACGCCCAGGATCTGGCCAACAAGTATGCGAAAAATGCGAAAGTATGAGCCAGATGATGGTAAATACCAGACCTAACCCAAACCTAACCGGTGTTACCCTCTAATATATAGATCGAATCCAGGATTAACTCACTGTTTCGGTGAGGTACCACATTACTACGTGATCTAAACTAGAAAAAGCCAGCATTTGCCCAACAATTATGCGAAAAAGGTGAAAGTATGAGCGAGATGATGGCGAATCCCAGACCTGACCCAGACCTAACCGGTGTTACCCTCTAATGTATAGATCGAATCCAGGATTACTTCACTGTTATAGTGCGGTACCACACTACTACCTGATCCGACCCAGAAAACGCACAGAATCTGGCCAACAAGTATGCGAAAAATGCGAAAGTATGAGCCGGATGATGGCAAATACCAGACCTAACCCTGACCTAACCGGTGTTATCCTCTAGAATATAGATTGAATCCAGGTTTAACTCACGGTTGCAGTGTGGTGCCACATTACTAAGTGATCCAAACCAGAAAACGCCCAGGATCTGGCCAACACGTATGCGAAATATGCGAAAGTATGAGCCGGATGATGGCAAATACCAGACCTCACCCAGACCTAACCGGTGTTACCCTCTAATATATAGATCGAATCCAGGATTAACTCACTGTTTCAGTGTGGCATCACACTACTACGTGATCCGAACCAGAAAACGCCCAGGATCCGGCCAAAAAGTATGAGAAAAATGCGAAAGTGTGAGCCAGATGATGGCAAATACCAGACCTAACCCAAACCTAACCGGCGTTACCCTCTAATATATAGATCGAATCCAGGATTACTTCACTGTTTCAGTGCGGTACGACGCTACTACCTGATCCAACCCAGAGAACGCACAGGATCTGGCCAACAAGTATGCGAAAAATGCGAAAGTTTGAGCCGGGTGATGGCAAATACCAGACCTAACCCTGACCTAACCTGTGTTATCCAATAAAATATAGTTTGAATCCAGGTTTAACTCATGTGGCAGTGTGGTACCACATTACTACGTGATCCAAACCGGAAAACGCCCTGGGTCTGGCCAACAAGTATGCGAAATATGCGAAAGTATGAGCCGGATGATGGCAAATACCAGACCTAACCCAAACCTAACCGGTGTTACCCTCTAATATATAGATCGAATCCAGGATTACTTCACTGTTTCAGTGCGGTACCACGCTACTACCTGATCCAACCCAGAGAACGCCCAGGATCTGGCAACAGGAATGCGAAATATGCGAAAGTATGAGCCGGATGATGGCAAATACCAGACCTAACCCTGACCTAACCGGTGTTATCCTCTAAAATATAGATTGAATCCTGGTTTAACCCACTGTTTCAGTGTGGTACCGCATTACTACGTGATCCAACCCAGAAAACGCCCAGGATCAGGCCAACAAGTTGGTGAAAAAGGCGAAAGTATGATCCAGATGATGGCAAATACCGGACCCAACCCTGACCTAACCGGTGTTATCCTCTAATATATAGATCGAATCTAGGTTTAACTCACTGTTTCAGTGTGCTACCACATTCCTACGTGATCCAAACCTGAAAACGCCCTGGATCTGGCCAACAAGTATGCGAAAAATACGAAAGTATAAGCCGGATGATGGCAAATACCAGACCTAACCCTGATCTAACCGGTGTTATCCACTAAAATATAGATTGAATCCAGGTTCAACTCATGTGGCAGTGTGGTACCACATCACTACGTGATCCAAACCAGACAACGCCCTGGATCTGGCCAACAAGTATGCGAAAAATGCGAAAGTATGAGCCACGGGATGGCAAATACCAGACCTAACCCAAACCTAACCGGTGTTACCCTCTAATATATAGATCCAATCCGGGATTACATCACTGTTTCAGTGCGGTACCACACTACTACCTGATCCAACCCAGAAAACGCCCAGGATCTGGCCAACAAGTATGCGAAAAATGCGAAAGTATGAGCCGGATGATGCCATATACCAAACCTAACCCTCACCTAACCGGTGTTATCCTCTAAAATATTGATTGAATCCAGGTTTAACTCACGGTTGCAGTGTGGTGCCACATTACTACGTGATCCAAACCAGAAAACGCCCAGGATCTGGCCAACAAGTATGCGAAATATGCGAAAGTATGTGCTGGATGATTGCAAATACCAGACCTAACCCTGACCTAACCGGTGTTACCCTCTAATATATAGATCGAATCCAGGATTACTTCACTGTTTCAGTGCGGTACCACACTACTACCTGATCCAACCCAGGAGACGCCCAGGATCTGGCCAACAAGTATGCGAAAAATGCGAAAGTATGAGCCGAATGATGGCAAATACCAGACCTAACCCAAACCTAAAGGGTGTTAGCCTCTAATATATAGATCGAATCCAGGATTACTTCACTGTTTCAGTGCGGTACCACGCTACTACCTGATCCAACCCAGAGAACGCACAGGATCTGGCCAACAAGTATGCGAAAAATGCGTAAGTTTGAGCCGGATGATGGCAAATACCAGACCTAACCCTGACATAACCTGTGTTATCCAATAAAATGTAGATTGAATCCAGGTTTAACTCATTTGGCAGTGTGGTACCACATTACTACGTGATCCAAACCGGAAAACGCCCTGGGTCTGGCCAACAAGTATGCGAAAAATGCGAAAGTATGGGCCAGATGATGGCAAATATCATACCTAACCCAAACCTAACCGGTGTTACCCTCTAATATATAGATCGAATCCAGGATTACTTCACTGTTTCAGTGTGGTACCACACTACTACCTGATCCAACCCAGAAAACGCCCAGGATCTGGCCAACAAGTATGCGAAAAATGCGAAAGTATGAGCCAGATGATGGCAAATACCAGACCTAACCCAAACCTAACCGGTGTTACCCTCTAATATATAGATCGAATCCAGGATTAACTCATTGTTTCGGTGAGGTACCACATTACTACGTGATCCAAACCAGAAAAAGCCAGCATTTGCCCAACAATTATGCGAAAAAGGTGAAAGTATGAGCGAGATGATGGCGAATCCCAGACCTGACCCAGACCTAACCGGTGTTATCCTCTATAGAATTGATCGGACCCCGGTTTAACCCGCTGTTTCATTGTGGTACCACTTTACTACGTGATCCATACCAGAAAAAGCTCAGGATCTGGCCAACATTTATACGAAATATGCGAAAGTATGGGCCAGGTAATATCAAATACCAGACCTATCCCAAACCTAACCGGTGTTACCCTCTAATATATAGATCAAATACAGGATTAATTCTCTGCTTCAGTGTGGCATCACACTACTACGTGATCCAACCCGGAAAACGCCCAGGATCTGGCCCAAAAGTATGCGAAAAATGCAAAAGTATGTGCCAGATGATGGAAAATACCAGACCTAACCCAAACCTAACCGGTGTTACCCTTCTAATATATAGATCGAATCCAGGATTACTTCACTGTTTCAGTGCGGTACCACACGACTACGTGATCCAAACCAGAAAACGCCCTGGATCTGCCCAACAAGTATGCCAAGAATGCGAAAGTATGAGCCAGATGATGGCAAATACCAGACCTAACCCTGACCTAACCGGTGTTATCCTCTAAAATATAGATCGAATCCAGGATTAACTCACTGTTTCAGTGTGGTATCACATTACTACGTGTTCCAAACCAGAAAACGCCCAGGATCTGGCCAACAAGTATGCGAAAAATGCCAAAGCATGATCCAGATGATGGCAAATCCCAGACCTCACCCCGACCTAACCGTTGTTATCCTTTAAAATATAGATCGGACCCAGGATTAATTCACTGTTCAAGTGTGGTATCACATTACTACGTGATCCAACCAAGAAAAAGCCAGCGTTTAGCCAACAATTATGCGAAAAAGGTGAAAGTATGAGCCAGATGATGGCAAATACAAGACCTATCCCAAACCTAACCGGTGCTACCCTCTAATATATAGATCGAATCCAGGATTATTTCACTGTTTCAGTGCGGTACCACACTACTACCTGTTCCAACCCAGAAAACGCCCTGGATCTGCCCAACAAGTATGCGAAGAATGCGAAAGTATGAGCCAGATGATGGCAAATACCAGACCTAACCCTGACCTAACCGGTGTTATCCTCTAAAATATAGATCGAATCCAGGATTAACTCACTGTTTCTGTGTGGTATCACATTACTACGTGTTCCAAACCAGAAAACGCCCAGGATCTGGCCAACAAGTATGCGAAAAATGCCAAAGCATGTGCCAGATGATGGCAAATACCAGACCTGACCCAAACCTAACCGGTGTTACCCTCTAATGTATAGATCGAATCCAGGATTACTTCACTGTTTCAGTGCGGTACCACACTACTACGTTTTCCAAACCAGATAAAGCCCAGGATCTGGCCAACAAGTATGCGAAAAATGAGAAAGTATGAGCCAGATAATATCAAATACCTGACCTAACCCAAACCAAACCGGTGTTACCCTCTAATATATAGATTGAATCCAGGTTCAACTCATGTGGCAGTGTGGTACCACATCACTACGTGATCCAAACCAGACAACGCCCTGGATCTGGCCCACAAGTATGCGAAAAATGCCAAAGCATGAGCCAGATGATGGCAAATACCAGACCCAACCCTGACCTAACCGGTGTTATCCTCTAAAATATAGACTGAATCCATGTCCAACTCACTGTTGCAGTGCGGTACCACACTACTATCTGATCCAACCCAGAAAACGCCCTGGATCTGCCCAACAATTATGCGAAAAATGCGAAAGTATGAGCCAGATGATGGCAAATACCAGACCTAACCCAAACCCAACCGGTGTTACCCTCTAATATATAGATCGAATCCAGGATTACTTCACTGTGTCAGTGCGGTACCACACTACTACCTGATCCAACCCAGAAAACGCCCTGGATCTGGCCAACAAGTATGCGAAAAATTCGAAAGTATGAGCCAGATGATGGCAAATCCCAGACCTCACCCCGACCTAACCGGTGTTATCCTTTAAAATATAGATCTGACCCAGGCTTAATTCATTGTTCAAGTGTGGTACCACATTACTACGTGAGCCAACCCATAAAAAGCCAGCATTTGGCCAACAATTATGCGAAAAAAGTGAAAGTATGAGCGAGATGATGGCGAATCCCAGACCTTACCCAGACCTTACCGGTGTTATCCTCTAAAGAATAGATCGGGCCCCGGTTTAACCCGCTGTTTCATTGTGGTTCCACATTACTACGTGAGTCATACCAGTAAAAGCCCAGAATCTGGCCAACATTTATACGAAATACGCGAAAGTATGGGCCAGATGATGGCAAATCCCAGACCTCACCCCGACCTAACCGGTGTTATCCTTTAAAATATAGATCGAATCCAGGATTAATTCACTGTTTCAGTGTGGCATCACACTACTACGCGATCCAACCCAGAAAAAGCCCAGGATCTGGCCAACAAGTATGCGAAAAATGAGAAAGTATGAGCCAGACAATATCAAATACCAGACCTAACCCTGACCTAATCAGTGTTATCCTCTAAAATATAGACTGAATCCAGGTTTAGCTCACTGTTTCAGAGTGGCTCTACATTACTACGTGATCCAAACCAGAAAACGCCCAGGATCTGGCCAAGAAGTATGCGAAAAATGCGAAAGTATGAGCCAGATGATGGCAAATACCAGACCTAACCCAAACCTAACCGGTGTTACCCTCTAATATATAGATCGAATCCAGGATTACTTCACTGTGTCAGTGCGGTACCACACTACTACCTGATCCAACCCAGAAAACGCCCAGAATCTGGCCAACAAGTATGCGAAAAATTCGAAAGTATGAGCCAGATGATGGCAAATCCCAGACCTCACCCCGACCTAACCGGTGTTATCCTTTAAAATATAGATCTGACCCTGGCTTAATACATTGTTCAAGTGTGGTACCACATTACTACGTGAGCCAACCCATAAAAAGCCAGCATTTGGCCAACAATTATGCGAAAAAAGTGAAAGTATGAGCGAGATGATGGCGAATCCCAGACCTTACCCAGACCTTACCGGTGTTATCCTCAAAAGAATAGATCGGGCCCCGGTTTAACCCGCTGTTTCATTGTGGTTCCACATTACTACGTGAGCCATACCAGTAAAGCCCAGAATCTGGCCAACATTTATACGAAATACGCGAAAGTATGGGCCAGATAATTTCAAATACCTGACCTAACCCAAGCCTAACCGGTGTTACCCTCTAATATATAGATCGAATCCAGGATTAATTCACTGTTTCAGTGTGGCATCACACTACTACGCGATCCAACCCAGAAAACGCCCAGGATCAGGCCAACAAGTAAGTGAAAAAGGCGAAAGTATGAGCCAGCCAATATCAAATACCAGACCTAACCCAAACCTAACCGGTGGTACCCTCTAATATATAGATCGAATCCAGGATTAATTCACTGTTTCTGTGTGGCATCACACTACTACGTGATCCAACCCAGAAATCGCCCAGGATCTGGCCAAAAAGTATGCGAAAGTTGCGATAGTATGAGCCAGATGATGGAAAATACCTGACCTAACCCTGACCTAACTGGTGTTATCCTCTAAAATATAGATCGAATCCAGGTTTATCTGACCGTTGCAGTGCGGTACCACACTACTACATTATCCAACCCAGAAAACGCCCAGGATCTGGCCAACAAGTATGCGAAAAATGCGAAAGTATGAGCCGGATGATGGCAAATACCAGACCCAACCCTGACCTAACTGGTGTTATCCTCTAATATATAGATCGAAACCAGGATTAATTCACTGTTTCTGTGTGGCATCACACTACTACGTGATCCAACCCAGAAATCGCCCAGGATCTGGCCAAAAAGTATGCGAAGAATGCGATAGTATGAGCCAGATGATGGAAAATACCTGACCTAACCCTGACCTAACCGGTGTTATCCTCTAATATATAGATTGAATCCAGGTTTAACTCATGTGGCAATGTGGTACCATATTACTACGTGATCCAAACTATAAATCGCCCTGGATCTCGCCAACAAGTATGCGAAAAATGCGAAAGCATGAGCCAGATGATGGCAAATACCAGACCTATCCCAAACCTAACCGGTGTTACCCTCTAATATATAGATTGAATCCAGGATTAACTCACTGTTTGAGTGTGGTACCACATTACTACGTGATCCAAACCAGAAAACGCCCTGGATCTGCCCAACAAGTATGCCAAGAATGCGAAAGTATGAGCCAGATCCCCTCAGGGGCTGCCAGCCTTTCAGCTGCAGTACGGGCTTAACGAACCCGGGGTACCCGAGTCATACACACACCGTAAGCCTCCTGTTGGTCGTCACAACGACCCATTCACAATTCCCTATTGGTTTTGTGAATGGTACGTGACGGCAGGAGAAACGGGGGTCTTGGCTTAACCGCCTGGGCCACGAGTATGGCGACTCTATAAAATCGCCCTCCAATCCTAAGCTATGGTGCGCGGCGATGGGATGCATGGTTGGGGGAGAAGGCCCAATCCCAAGCGACCACCTCCGGGGAACCTGCCGAACCCCCGGAGTATATAGGCTTACCCGGGTAAGGCGGCTCTGCCCGGGCGGACCTTTTCTTCCGACCTGCTCGTGGGAATATTATGGAGTTCACTATTAAAACGGGGATGGGACGGGGTAAGTCAGAGGGGGAGGACGAAGGCGGTGTTGGGACTGGAGTGACGGCGCTCGCGCCGCCTCCAGCGCCTGGCCCGGCTTCGTGGAAGGTGGAGGAGGACGATGAGACTGCGTCAGTCTCGTCCTTCTCCTCCACCAGGAGCCTCATAGGCTCTAAGAGGAAGAGGGCGGGGCAGGCCGTCGTCGAGGTGGGCGGGGCGATGAGCCCGTCGGTGAGGCTGAGTTGCCTCAGGGACGAGGTGACCGAGGAGATATCGGAGAGGATCTCCTCGTCCCTGAGGCGGGTGGAGAAAGTCGCCGCTGCCTGCGCCTTTAAGGGGCAGAAAAGCGGTGGCGCGGCGGCCCTGAAGGCCGCGGCGGAGGAAATGAGGGAGGCGGCGCGGGAGCTCAGAGGGCGGAACGCCCGTCTGCAGCTCCTGTTGGAGGAGGAGCGACAGGGGAGGAGGAGGGCAGAGGCGCTGTGGAACAGCGCAGCCCTCCCTCCCATTCTCCCTCCTCCTCCACCGCCGCGTCCCTCGGCGGAGATAAATAAGCGGAGTGCGGCGGCAGTGGTGCGGGGCACCGCGGGCCCCTCCACCCGCACTCCGCCCGTGAAGAAGTCCCCGTCCTCCTCAGAAGACGATCTTCTGAGGAGGATTGGGGACATGATTGATGGCAAGCTGGCCGCCTTCCGGGAGGAGCTCCTCGCCGGAAGAGCGGTCAGCAGGAAGGCCGTGCCTCCCCGACCTGTTCCGGTACAGTCGGGGAAGGCAAAGAAGGGCGGAGTGAAGGCTCCGCCCAGCGTTGCGGCACCAGGGCCCCGGGTCGCGACCCCCAAGGGGGGTGGTGTACCCGTGGTCGCGGTGGTCGCGTCCTCCACGGCACCCTCCCAAGGGGGGGTGGCGTGGAGTGAGGTGGTGGGGCGGAAGGGGAAGCGGGCGGCGAGGAAGGCCTCGCAACCGCGGCCTCCGCCTCCGCCGCCGGCGGCCAAGGTAAAGGCCGCGAAGGTCGGGAAGGCACGACCAGGTCGTCCCCCAAAAACGGCAGCGGTGACGCTGACCGTTGCGCAGGGGGGCGACCTGACCCTCGCGGAGGCGATGCGGCTCGCCAGGGAGAATATCTCCCTGGAAGAGCTGGGCATCGCCTCCGTGAGGGCGAAGAGGGCCGTGACCGGGGGTCTCTTGCTGGAGATCCCCGGTGCAGAAGGCGGCGCGAAGGCGGATCGTCTCGCCCAGAGGCTCCGGGAGCAGCTGGGCGAGCGAGGTGTCCGGGTCGCCCGGCCCACGAAGCGCACGGAGATGCGCGTTTGTGGGCTGGACGACTCGGTCAGCGCACAGGATGTGTCCCGTGCCCTTGCGAGGGCGGGGGACTGTCCTGTGGAGGACCTGCGGATCGGAGAGATCCGCAGGTCGCCCTCCGGCCTCGGGTCGGTGTGGGCCCGGTGCCCCCTCTCCGCCGCCCGTAAGGTGGCGGAATCCGGGAGGGTGTTGGTGGGGTGGGTTTCGGCGCGAGTGGAAATCCTCGCGCCGCGCCCGCTCCAGTGTCACCGCTGCCTCGAATTGGGGCACGTGAGGCAGTGGTGCACCTCGCCGGTGGACCGCAGCGGTCAATGTTACCGCTGCGGTGCCAAAGAGCACCGTGCGAGCCAGTGCTCGGCGGCCCCCCACTGCCCGCTGTGTGCGGACATGGGGAGGCCAGCCGATCACAGGGTGGGGAGCAAGAAGTGCTCCCCCCCCCTCCCGGAAGGAGAGGAAGAGGCGGGCTGCACCGGCTCCGGTGCCGAGGGCGGTGGCATCGTCCTCCATGGAGGTGGACGGTGCTACGGGGACGGACGGCCGGGAGGAGGCTGGCGCGGCCATTAATTAATGCCGCCCCGCCTCCTCCTCCAGGCCAACCTCAACCACTGCCGCGCGGCACAGGACTTGATGTCCCAAGTCCTCGCGGAGTGGGGGGTTGGCCTGGCGGTCGCCGCCGAGCCGTACCGCGTCCCTGATCACCCTCATTGGGTGGGCGACGCGGACGGCTTGGTGGCGACGGTATGGGGAGGGGGCGACGGGTCCCCACCGTTCTCCTTGTTGGAGCGCGGTCGGGGATTCGTCGCCGTGGACTGGGGGGGAGTCGCTGTGGTGGGGTGCTACATTTCGCCCCGTAGCGGTCACGCTGCGTTCGAGCTGTACTTGGCCGAGGTCGCGGCATGCGTGCAGCGCTACGCGGCCCGGCCGGTGCTGGTCCTGGGGGATTTTAATGCCAAGTCGGTGGCTTGGGGATCCCCCAGGACCTCCGTTCGCGGCGGGATCCTGGGCGATTGGGCGGCGGGGCTCGACCTCCGGGTATTGAACCGGGGGTCGGAGCACACATGCGTGCGGCGATATGGGGGGTCCATCGTGGATGTTGGATTCGCGACCCCCAACGCCGTGCGCATGGTGTCGGGTTGGCACGTGGTCGCGGGGGCAGAGACACTCTCCGATCACCGGTACATCCGGATGGAGGTCTCTGCCGCCGCGAGTGCATCCCGACACGGCCGCCTGCGTGGCACCCCACCACGCCGCTGGGCGCTTCGGCGCCTGGACAAGGACGCCCTGATGGCAGCTGCCCTCGCTGCAACTTGGCCGCAGGGAGCGGCCGAGTTGCCGAGCATAGAGGAGGAGGTCGCCCGGCTCGGGGCATTGGTCGCGGGTATTTGCGACGCGGCGATGCCTCGGGTCGGGCGGGCTTCTCCTCGCCGGGCGGTGTACTGGTGGTCGGACGCGATCGCGGAGTTGCGAGTCGCGACTGTCCGCGCCCGACGCCAGTACACCCGCGCGCGCCGTCGTCAACGTACAGGCGACGGCGTGGCGCGAGCGAGGGCAGCTGATGACCTGTATGGAGCATACCGCGTGGCGCGGGTTGCTCTGCAGGTCGCCATCAAACGGGCCAAGACCCGGGCATGGAAGGAGCTCCTCCAGACCCTTGATGACGATCCATGGGGGCGCCCATATAAGGTGGTGCTGAATAAGCTCCGCCCGTGGGCGCCCCCCGTCACCGAGGGTCTTGACCCCCGGCTGCTGGAGGACGTGGTCAATACACTCTTCCCAATTGGGGAGAGGGGACCGCGTCCTCCGGCGGCGGCGGCTGTCCCAGTGGAGTGGACGGCCGAGCAGGGGGTCACGCAGGAGGAGCTGGCAGCGGCCATCAGACGGCTCGGGGTTCGTAACACGGCCCCGGGTCCGGATGGTGTGCCCGGCCGGGTTTGGGTCTTGACCCAGGGCGTCCTTGGGGCCGACCTCAGGCGGTTGTTCGACCGCTGCCTGAGGGACGGGCGATTCCCCCCCAGTTGGAAGGTGGCGAGGATGGTCCTCCTCCGGAAGGAGGGTCGGCCCGCGGAGTCTCCCTCCGCATACCGGCCCATTTGTCTCCTCGACGAGGTGGGCAAGCTCTTCGAGCGGGTGATTGCTGCCCGCCTCGTCGAGCACCTCTCGCGGGGTGATCCCGGTCTGGCCGACTGCCAGTTCGGTTTCCGGGGGGGCCGATCGACTATCGACGCGATAGGTCGTGTGAGGGCCCTCTCGGGGGCGGCCGTCTCCCGGGGAGGGGTGGCATTGGCAATATCCTTGGATATTGCCAATGCCTTTAACACCCTCCCCTGGGAAGAGATAAGGAGGGGACTCGAATATCATCGGGTCCCCCCTTGTCTCAGGGCGGTCGTCGGGGATTATCTCCGCGGCAGGTGGATCGAGTATCCGGGCCGGGATGGTGATATGCGGAGGGAGGTGTACTGCGGTGTTCCGCAGGGGTCGGTCCTCGGGCCACTCCTGTGGAACATCGCGTACGACTCGGTGTTGCGGGCCGGCCTCCCCGACGGCGTCAGCACGGTGTGTTATGCGGATGACACACTGGTGCTGGCCGTCGGGGCGCACTGGGGGAGGGCCATGCGTCGCGCGGAGGAGGGGTCGCAACGCGTCGTCGACCGGATCAGGGGGATGGGGATGACGGTGGCGGTCCATAAGACCGAGGTGATTGCGTTTCATTCACCTCGGCAGGATCCGCCACCCCCTCTGATCCGGGTGGGTGGGGCTGACATCGAGGTGAAGCCCCGGATCAGGTATCTAGGGCTGATCCTCGATAGCCACTGGCGTTTCGAGGAGCATTTCCGCTGCCTGGTCCCCCGGTTGGAAAGGATGGTTGCGGCTCTGGGCCGGATCCTGCCCAACCTGGGGGGCCCGGCGGGCCGAGTTCGTCGCCTCTATGTGGCAATGGTCCAGTCGGTGGCCCTATACGGGGCCCCCGTCTGGGCGGACGACCTGGCTGCCTCCCGGCGCAGCATGACTATGCTGCGTCGGGTGCAGAGGCGCATGGCGCTCAGGGTCGTCCGCGGGTATCGGACCATGTCACATGAGGCGGCGACGGTTCTAGCGGGGATGCCGCCCATGGACCTGCTCGCGCGGTCGCACGCGGTGATGTACCGGCACCGCGTCGACCGTCGCGCGGGGGTGGGGGCGGTCCCGGGCGGGCAGGAACCTGCTTGGGGCGATTTGAAGCGCCAGGCCCGGCAGTCCGTGTTGCTCGCGTGGCAGGAGCGGCTGGCTCTGCCAACCGCGGGGCACCGGACTGTCGGGGCGGTTCGGCCACTCCTGAAGGAGTGGCTGGACAGAGGCCATGGCAGCCTCACCTACCGGATGGCACAGGTATTTTCCGGGCATGGCAGCTTCGGAAGATACCTGTGCCGGATAGGGAAGGAGCCGACGGCGCGTTGCTGCCACTGCGACGCTGAGCAGGACACGGCGGATCATACCCTGGAGGTATGCCCCGCGTGGGAGGGGGAGCGCCGTGTCCTGGTCGGCGTCGTCGGGCGGGATGTCTCGCTGCCGGGCGTGGTGCGCGCCATGCTCGGCAGCGAGGAGAAGTGGAGGGCCGTGGCCTCCTTCTGCGAGAACGTAATGTTGCAGAAGGAGGCCGCGGGGAGGGAGCGCGAGTTTCAGCGGCGTGCTGAAGCGCGCGCTCGTGCGGTGGCCCGAGGTCGTCGCCCGGTCGCGAGGCGTCGCGGGCGGCCGCCTCGGCGTGGCGGATGACCTAGGCTGGGAGGGGGGTCCTGAGGGGACCCTCCTCCCGCCAGGCGGCGCCGGGTCGGACCGGTTGGGGGTAGGAGTGCCTCCCCCTACCGGTCCGACGCAAGGGGAGGCACCCTCGGCGGTCTGGTGCGGCCATGAACGCCCGGCCGCCGAGGGGTGGAAACGGGGTCGCGGGCGGTTGCGAGTTGGGGCTCGCAGCCGCCACTAAACGCGGCCCCGGGACGGATAGCGGCGGGATGGAGTGGCCCCGTCCCGCCGCTATGAGGCAGTGTGTCTACTGGGGGGACCGATTGTCCCCCCGGGGGATGGGCGCGAAAGCGCGGGCACGGGGAGGATACCGGAAGAATGCTTCGAGCGATTCCCGGTATCCTCCCAAAGCGTGCCGAAGGGTCACCGTGGGGTTTTTAGTGGGTAGGTCCCGCGCCTGTCGTTGTACGGGCGCGGGGAATCCCACACACCCCTCCCACCTCTCCCCAAGGAGGTGGGAGGGAGTCTTTCGAAGATTTTCCCCACGACAAAAAAAAAAAAAAAAAAAAAAAAAAAAAAAAAAAAAAAAAAGTATGAGCCAGATGATGGCAAATACCAGACCTAACCCTGACCTAACCGGTGTTATCCTCTAAAATATAGATCGAATCCAGGATTAACTCACTGTTTCAGTGTGGTATCACATTACTACGTGTTCCAAACCAGAAAACGCCCAGGATCTGGCCAACAAGTATGCGAAAAATGCCAAAGCATGAGCCAGATGATGGCAAATCCCAGACCTCACCCCGACCTAACCGTTGTTATCCTTTAAAATATAGATCGGACCCAGGATTAATTCACTGTTCAAGTGTGGTATCACATTACTACGTGATCCAACCAAGAAAAAGCCAGCGTTTAGCCAACAATTATGCGAAAAAGGTGAAAGTATGAGCCAGATGATGGCAAATACAAGACCTATCCCAAACCTAACCGGTGCTACCCTCTAATATATAGATCGAGTCCAGGATTATTTCACTGTTTCAGTGCGGTACCACACTACTACCTGTTCCAACCCAGAAAACGCCCTGGATCTGCCCAACAAGTATGCGAAGAATGCGAAAGTATGAGCCAGATGATGGCAAATACCAGACCTAACCCTGACCTAACCGGTGTTATCCTCTAAAATATAGATCGAATCCAGGATTAACTCACTGTTTCTGTGTGGTATCACATTACTACGTGTTCCAAACCAGAAAACGCCCAGGATCTGGCCAACAAGTATGCGAAAAATGCCAAAGCATGTGCCAGATGATGGCAAATACCAGACCTAACACTGACCTAACCGGTGTTATCCTCTAAAATATAGATCGAATCCAGGATTAATTCACTGTTTCTGTGTGGCATCACACTACTACATTATCCAACCCAGAAAACGCCCAGGATCTGGCCAACAAGTATGCGAAAAATGCGAAAGTATGAGCCGGATGATGGCAAATACCAGACCCAACCCTGACCTAACTGGTGTTATCCTCTAATATATAGATCGAAACCAGGATTAATTCACTGTTTCTGTGTGGCATCACACTACTACGTGATCCAACCCAGAAATCGCCCAGGATCTGGCCAAAAAGTATGCGAAGAATGCGATAGTATGAGCCAGATGATGGAAAATACCTGACCTAACCCTGACCTAACCGGTGTTATCCTCTAATATATAGATTGAATCCAGGTTTAACTCATGTGGCAATGTGGTACCATATTACTACGTGATCCAAACTATAAATCGCCCTGGATCTGGCCAACAAGTATGCGAAAAATGCGAAAGCATGAGCCAGATGATGGCAAATACCAGACCTATCCCAAACCTAACCGGTGTTACCCTCTAATATATAGATTGAATCCAGGATTAACTCACTGTTTGAGTGTGGTACCACACTACTACGTGATCCAAACCAGAAAACGCCCTGGATCTGCCCAACAAGTATGCCAAGAATGCGAAAGTATGAGCCAGATGATGGCAAATACCAGACCTAACCCTGACCTAACCGGTGTTATCCTCTAAAATATAGATCGAATCCAGGATTAACTCACTGTTTCAGTGTGGTATCACATTACTACGTGTTCCAAACCAGAAAACGCCCAGGATCTGGCCAACAAGTATGCGAAAAATGCCAAAGCATGAGCCAGATGATGGCAAATCCCAGACCTCACCCCGACCTAACCGTTGTTATCCTTTAAAATATAGATCGGACCCAGGATTAATTCACTGTTCAAGTGTGGTATCACATTACTACGTGATCCAACCAAGAAAAAGCCAGCGTTTAGCCAACAATTATGCGAAAAAGGTGAAAGTATGAGCCAGATGATGGCAAATACAAGACCTATCCCAAACCTAACCGGTGCTACCCTCTAATATATAGATCGAGTCCAGGATTATTTCACTGTTTCAGTGCGGTACCACACTACTACCTGTTCCAACCCAGAAAACGCCCAGGATCTGGCCAAGAAGTATGCGAAAAATGCGAAAGTATGAGCCAGATGATGGCAAATACCAGACCTAACCCAAACCTAACCGGTGTTACCCTCTAATATATAGATCGAATCCAGGATTACTTCACTGTGTCAGTGCGGTACCACACTACTACCTGATCCAACCCAGAAAACGCCCAGGATCTGGCCAACAAGTATGCGAAAAATTCGAAAGTATGAGCCAGATGATGGCAAATCCCAGACCTCACCCCGACCTAACCGGTGTTATCCTTTAAAATATAGATCTGACCCAGGCTTAATACATTGTTCAAGTGTGGTAGCACATTACTACGTGAGCCAACCCATAAAAAGCCAGCATTTGGCCAACAATTATGCGAAAAAAGTGAAAGTATGAGCGAGATGATGGCGAATCCCAGACCTTACCCAGACCTTACCGGTGTTATCCTCAAAAGAATAGATCGGGCCCCGGTTTAACCCGCTGTTTCATTGTGGTTCCACATTACTACGTGAGCCATACCAGTAAAGCCCAGAATCTGGCCAACATTTATACGAAATACGCGAAAGTATGGGCCAGATAATTTCAAATACCTGACCTAACCCAAGCCTAACCGGTGTTACCCTCTAATATATAGATCGAATCCAGGATTAATTCACTGTTTCAGTGTGGCATCACACTACTACGCGATCCAACCCAGAAAACGCCCAGGATCAGGCCAACAAGTAAGTGAAAAAGGCGAAAGTATGAGCCAGCCAATATCAAATACCAGATCTAACCCAAACCTAACCGGTGGTACCCTCTAATATATAGATCGAATCCAGGATTAATTCACTGTTTCTGTGTGGCATCACACTACTACGTGATCCAACCCAGAAATCGCCCAGGATCTGGCCAAAAAGTATGCGAAAGTTGCGATAGTATGAGCCAGATGATGGAAAATACCTGACCTAACCCTGACCTAACTGGTGTTATCCTCTAAAATATAGATCGAATCCAGGTTTATCTGACCGTTGCAGTGCGGTACCACACTACTACATTATCCAACCCAGAAAACGCCCAGGATCTGGCCAACAAGTATGCGAAAAATGCGAAAGTATGAGCCGGATGATGGCAAATACCAGACCCAACCCTGACCTAACTGGTGTTATCCTCTAATATATAGATCGAAACCAGGATTAATTCACTGTTTCTGTGTGGCATCACACTACTACGTGATCCAACCCAGAAATCGCCCAGGATCTGGCCAAAAAGAATGCGAAGAATGCGATAGTATGAGCTAGATGATGGAAAATACCTGACCTAACCCTGACCTAACCGGTGTTATCCTCTAATATATAGATTGAATCCAGGTTTAACTCATGTGGCAATGTGGTACCATATTACTACATGATCCAAACTTTAAATCGCCCTGGATCTGGCCAACAAGTATGCGAAAAATGCGAAAGCATGAGCCAGATGATGGCAAATACCAGACCTATCCCAAACCTAACCGGTGTTACCATCTAATATATAGATTGAATCCAGGATTAACTCACTGTTTGAGTGTGGTACCACATTACTACGTGATCCAAACTATAAATCGCCCTGGATCTGGCCATAAGTATGCGAAAAGTGCGAAAGCATGAGCCAGATGATGGCAAATACCAGACCTATCCCAAACCTAACCGGTGCTACCCTCTAATATATAGATCGAGTCCAGGATTATTTCACTGTTTCAGTGCGGTACCACACTACTACCTGTTCCAACCCAGAAAACGCCCTGGATCTGCCCAACAAGTATGCGAAGAATGCGAAAGTATGAGCCAGATGATGGCAAATACCAGACCTAACCCTGACCTAACCGGTGTTATCCTCTAAAATATAGATCGAATCCAGGATTAACTCACTGTTTCTGTGTGGTATCACATTACTACGTGTTCCAAACCAGAAAACGCCCAGGATCTGGCCAACAAGTATGCGAAAAATGCCAAAGCATGTGCCAGATGATGGCAAATACCAGACCTAACCCTGACCTAACCGGTGTTATCCTCTAAAATATAGATCGAATCCAGGATTAATTCACTGTTTCTGTGTGGCATCACACTACTACATTATCCAACCCAGAAAACGCCCAGGATCTGGCCAACAAGTATGCGAAAAATGCGAAAGTATGAGCCGGATGATGGCAAATACCAGACCCAACCCTGACCTAACTGGTGTTATCCTCTAATATATAGATCGAAACCAGGATTAATTCACTGTTTCTGTGTGGCATCACACTACTACGTGATCCAACCCAGAAATCGCCCAGGATCTGGCCAAAAAGTATGCGAAGAATGCGATAGTATGAGCCAGATGATGGAAAATACCTGACCTAACCCTGACCTAACCGGTGTTATCCTCTAATATATAGATTGAATCCAGGTTTAACTCATGTGGCAATGTGGTACCATATTACTACGTGATCCAAACTATAAATCGCCCTGGATCTGGCCAACAAGTATGCGAAAAATGCGAAAGCATGAGCCAGATGATGGCAAATACCAGACCTATCCCAAACCTAACCGGTGTTACCCTCTAACATATAGATTGAATCCAGGATTAACTCACTGTTTGAGTGTGGTACCACATTACTACGTGATCCAAACCAGAAAACGCCCTGGATCTGCCCAACAAGTATGCCAAGAATGCGAAAGTATGAGCCAGATGATGGCAAATACCAGACCTAACCCAAACCTAACCGGTGCTACCCTCTAATATATAGATCGAGTCCAGGATTATTTCACTGTTTCAGTGCGGTACCACACTACTACCTGTTCCAACCCAGAAAACGCCCAGGATCTGGCCAAGAAGTATGCGAAAAATGCGAAAGTATGAGCCAGATGATGGCAAATACCAGACCTAACCCAAACCTAACCGGTGTTACCCTCTAATATATAGATCGAATCCAGGATTACTTCACTGTGTCAGTGCGGTACCACACTACTACCTGATCCAACCCAGAAAACGCCCAGGATCTGGCCAACAAGTATGCGAAAAATTCGAAAGTATGAGCCAGATGATGGCAAATCCCAGACCTCACCCCGACCTAACCGGTGTTATCCTTTAAAATATAGATCTGACCCAGGCTTAATACATTGTTCAAGTGTGGTAGCACATTACTACGTGAGCCAACCCATAAAAAGCCAGCATTTGGCCAACAATTATGCGAAAAAAGTGAAAGTATGAGCGAGATGATGGCGAATCCCAGACCTTACCCAGACCTTACCGGTGTTATCCTCAAAAGAATAGATCGGGCCCCGGTTTAACCCGCTGTTTCATTGTGGTTCCACATTACTACGTGAGCCATACCAGTAAAGCCCAGAATCTGGCCAACATTTATACGAAATACGCGAAAGTATGGGCCAGATAATTTCAAATACCTGACCTAACCCAAGCCTAACCGGTGTTACCCTCTAATATATAGATCGAATCCAGGATTAATTCACTGTTTCTGTGTGGCATCACACTACTACGTGATCCAACCCAGAAATCGCCCAGGATCTGGCCAAAAAGTATGCGAAAGTTGCGATAGTATGAGCCAGATGATGGAAAATACCTGACCTAACCCTGACCTAACTGGTGTTATCCTCTAAAATATAGATCGAATCCAGGTTTATCTGACCGTTGCAGTGCGGTACCACACTACTACATTATCCAACCCAGAAAACGCCCAGGATCTGGCCAACAAGTATGCGAAAAATGCGAAAGTATGGGCCAGGTAATATCAAATACCAGACCTATCCCAAACCTAACCGGTGTTACCCTCTAATATATAGATCAAATACAGGATTACTTCACTGTTTCAGTGCGGTACCACACTACTACCTGATCCAACCCAGAAAACGCCCAGGATCTGGCCAACAAGTATGCGAAAAATGCGAAAGTATGAGCCAGATAATGGCAAATACCAGACCTAACCCAAACCTAACCGGTGTTACCCTCTAATATATAGATCGAATCCAGGATTAACTCATTGTTTCGGTAAGGTACCACATTACTACGTGATCCAAACCAGAAAAAGCCAGCATTTGCCCAACAATTATGCGAAAAAGGTGAAAGTATGAGCGAGATGATGGCGAATCCCAGACCTGACCCAGACCTAACCGGTGTTATCCTCTATAGAATTGATCGGACCCCGGTTTAACCCGCTGTTTCATTGTGGTACCACTTTACTACGTGATCCATACCAGAAAAAGCTCAGGATCTGGCCAACATTTATACGAAATATGCGAAAGTATGGGCCAGGTAATATCAAATACCAGACCTATCCCAAACCTAACCGGTGTTACCCTCTAATATATAGATCAAATACAGGATTAATTCTCTGCTTCAGTGTGGCATCACACTACTACGTGATCCAACCCGGAAAACGCCCAGGATCTGGCCCAAAAGTATGCGAAAAATGCAAAAGTATGTGCCAGATGATGGAAAATACCAGACCTAACCCAAACCTAACCGGTGTTACCCTTCTAATATATAGATCGAATCCAGGATTACTTCACTGTTTCAGTGCGGTACCACACTACTACGTGATCCAAACCAGAAAACGCCCTGGATCTGCCCAACAAGTATGCGAAGAATGCGAAAGTATGAGCCAGATGATGGCAAATACCAGACCTAACCCTGACCTAACCGGTGTTATCCTCTAAAATATAGATCGAATCCAGGATTAACTCACTGTTTCAGTGTGGTATCACATTACTACGTGTTCCAAACCAGAAAACGCCCAGGATCTGGCCAACAAGTATGCGAAAAATGCCAAAGCATGAGCCAGATGATGGCAAATCCCAGACCTCACCCCGACCTAACCGTTGTTATCCTTTAAAATATAGATCGGACCCAGGATTAATTCACTGTTCAAGTGTGGTATCACTTTACTACGTGATCCAACCAAGAAAAAGCCAGCGTTTAGCCAACAATTATGCGAAAAAGGTGAAAGTATGAGCCAGATGATGGCAAATACAAGACCTATCCCAAACCTAACCGGTGCTACCCTCTAATATATAGATCGAATCCAGGATTATTTCACTGTTTCAGTGCAATACCACACTACTACCTGTTCCAACCCAGAAAACGCCCTGGATCTGCCCAACAAGTATGCGAAGAATGCGAAAGTATGAGCCAGATGATGGCAAATACCAGACCTAACCCTGACCTAACAGGTGTTATCCTGTAAAATATGTATCGAATCCAGTATTAACTCACTGTTTCAGTGTGGTATCACATTACTACGTGTTCCAAACCAGAAAACGCCCAGGATCTGGCCAACAAGTATGCGAAAAATGCCAAAGCATGAGCCAGATGATGGCAAATACCAGACCTAACCCAAACCTAACCGGTGTTACCCTCTAATATATAGATCGAATCCAGGATTACTTCACTGTTTCAGTGCGGTACCACAATACTACGTGTTCCAAACCAGATAAAGCCCAGGATCTGGCCAACAAGTATGCGAAAAATGAGAAAGTATGAGCCAGATAATATCAAATACCTGACCTAACCCAAACCAAACCGGTGTTACCCTCTAATATATAGATTGAATCCAGGATTAATTCACTGTTTCTGTGTGGCATCACACTACTACGTGATCCAACCCAGAAATCGCCCAGGATATGGCCAAAAAGTATGCGAAAAATGCGAAAGTATCAGGCAGACGATGGCAAATTCCAGACCTAACCCTGACCTAACCAGTGTTATCCTCCAAAATATAGATTAAATCCAGTTTTAACTCACTGTTTCAGAGTGGCTCTACATTACTACGTGATCCAAACCAGAAAACGCCCAGGATCTGGCCAACAAGTATGCGAAAAATGCGAAAGTATGAGCCAGATGATGGCAAATACCAGACCTAACCCTGACCTAACCGGTGTTATCCTCTAAAATATAGATCGAATCCAGGATTAACTCACTGTTTCAGTGTGGTATCACATTACTACGTGTTCCACACCAGAAAACGCCCAGGACCTGCTTAACAAGTATGCGAAAAATGCGAAAGCATGAGCCAGATGATGGCAAATACCAGACCTAACCCAAACCTGACCGGTGTTACCCTTCTAATATATAGATCGAATCCAGGATTAATTCACTGTTTCAGTGTGGCATCACACTACTACGCGATCCAACCCAGAAAACGCCCAGGATCTGGCCAACAAGTATGCGAAAAATGAGAAAGTATGAGCCAGATAATATCAAATACCAGACCTAACCCTGACCTAACCAGTGTTATCTTCTAAAATATAGACTGAATCCAGGTTTAACTCCCTGTATGAGTGTGGCACCACATTACTACGTGTTCCAAACCAGACAAAGTCCAGGATCTGGCGAACAAGTATGCGAAAAATGCCAAAGCATGAGCCAGATGATGGCAAATACCAGACCCAACCCTGACTTAACCGGTGTTATCCTCTAAAATATAGACTGAATCCATGTCCAACTCACTGTTGCAGTGCGGTACCACACCACTATCTGATCCAACCCAGAAAACGCCCTGGATCTGCCCAACAAGTATGCGAAAAATGCGAAAGTATGAGCCAGATGATGGCAAATACCAGACCTAACCCAAAGCCAACCGGTGTTACCCTCTAATATATAGATCGAATCCAGGATTACTTCACTGTGTCAGTGCGGTACCACACTACTACCTGATCCAACCCAGAAAACGCCCTGGATCTGGCCAACAAGTATGCGAAAGTTTCGAAAGTATGAGCCAGATGATGGCAAATCCCAGACCTCACCCCGACCTAACCGGTGTTATCCTTTAAAATATAGATCGAATCCAGGATTAATTCACTGTTTCAGTGTGGCATCACACTACTACGCGATCCAACCCAGAAAACGCCCAGGATCTGGCCAACAAGTATGCGAAAAATGAGAAAGTATGAGCCAGAT
Organism: Colletes latitarsis; assembly: GCF_051014445.1. Lineage (NCBI taxonomy): Eukaryota > Metazoa > Arthropoda > Insecta > Hymenoptera > Colletidae > Colletes > Colletes latitarsis. Next base: position 30,550,723 of record NC_135145.1, read on the forward strand.
AATATCAAATACCAGACCTAACCCTGACCTAATCAGTGTTATCCTCTAAAATATAGACTGAATCCAGGTTTAGCTCACTGTTTCAGAGTGGCTCTACATTACTACGTGATCCAAAACAGAAAACGCCCAGGATCTGGCCAAGAAGTATGCGAAAAATGCGAAAGTATGAGCCAGATGATGGCAAATACCAGACCTAACCCAAACCTAACCGGTGTTACCCTCTAATATATAGATCGAATCCAGGATTACTTCACTGTGTCAGTGCGGTACCACACTACTACCTGATCCAACCCAGAAAACGCCCAGGATCTGGCCAACAAGTATGCGAAAAATTCGAAAGTATGAGCCAGATGATGGCAAATCCCAGACCTCACCCCGATCTAACCGGTGTTATCCTTTAAAATATAGATCTGACCCAGGCTTAATACATTGTTCAAGTGTGGTACCACATTACTACGTGAGCCAACCCATAAAAAGCCAGCATTTGGCCAACAATTATGCGAAAAAAGTGAAAGTATGAGGGAGATGATGGCGAATCCCAGACCTTACCCAAGCCTAACCGGTGTTACCCTCTAATATATAGATCGAATCCAGGATTAATTCACTGTTTCAGTGTGGCATCACACTACTACGCGATCCAACCCAGAAAACGCCGAGGATCAGGCCAACAAGTAAGTGAAAAAGGCGAAAGTATGAGCCAGCCAATATCAAATACCAGACCTAACCCAAACCTAACCGGTGTTACCCTCTAATATATAGATCGAATCCAGGATTAATTCACTGTTTCTGTGTGGCATCACACTACTACGTGATCCAACCCAGAAATCGCCCAGGATCTGGCCAAAAAGTATGCGAAAGTTGCGATAGTATGAGCCAGATGATGGATATTACCTGACCTAACCCTGACCTAACTGGTGATATCCTCTAAAATATAGATCGAATCCAGGTTTATCTGACCGTTGCAGTGCGGTACCACACTACTACATTATCCAACCCAGAAAACGCCCAGGAACTGGCCAACAAGTATGCGAAAAATGCGAAAGTATGAGCCGGATGATGGCAAATACCAGACCCAACCCTGACCTAACAGGTGTTATCCTCTAATATATAGATCGAAACCAGGATTAATTCACTGTTTCTGTGTGGCATCACACTACTACGTGATCCAACCCAGAAATCGCCCAGGATCTGGCCAAAAAGTATGCGAAGAATGCGATAGTATGAGCCAGATGATGGAAAATACCTGACCTAACCCTGACCTAACCGGTGTTATCCTCTAATATATAGATTGAATCCAGGTTTAACTCATGTGGCAGTGTGGTACCATATTACTACGTGATCCAAACTATAAATCGCCCTGTATCTGGCCAACAAGTATGCGAAAAATGCGACAGCATGAGCCAGATGATGGCAAATACCAGACCTATCCCAAACCTAACCGGTGTTACCCTCTAATATATAGATTGAATCCAGGATTAACTCACTGTGTAAGTGTGGTACCACATTACTACGTGATCCAAACTATAAATCGCCCTGGATCTGGCCATAAGTATGCGAAAAATGCGAAAGCATGAGCCAGATGATGGCAAATACCAGACCAATCCCAAACCTAACCGGTGTTACCCTCTAATATATAGATTGAATCCAGGTTTAACTCACTGTTGCAGTGCGGCACCACATTACTACGTGGCCCAAATCAGAAAACGCCCGGGATCTGGCCAACAATTATGCGAAAAATGCGATAGTATGAGCCAGATGATGGCAAATACCAGACCTAACCCTGACCTAACTGGTGTTATCCTCTAAAATATAGATTGAATCCAGGTTTAACTCATGTGGCTGTGTGGTACCATATTACTACGTGATCGAAACTATAAATCGCCCTGGAACTGGCCAACAAGTATGCGAAAAATGCGAAAGTATGAGCCAGATGATGGCAAATACCAGACTTAACCCTGACCTTACTGGTGTCATCCTCTAAAATATAGATTGAATCCAGGTTTAACTCACTGTTTCAGAGTGGTTCTACATTACTACGTGATTCAAACCAGAAAACGCCCAGGATCTGGCCAACAAGTATGCGAAAAATGCGAAAGTATGGGCCAGATGATGGCAAATACCAGACCTAACCCAAACCTAACCGGTGTTACCCTTCTAATATATAGATCGAATCCATGAGTACTTTCACTGTTTCAGTGCGGTACCACACTACTACCTGATCCAACCCAGAAAACGCCCCGGATCTGGCCAACAAGTATGCGAAAAATGCGAAAGTATGAGCCAGATGATGGCGAATCCCAGACCTCACCCCGACCTAACCGGTGTTATCCTTTAAAATATAGATCGGACCCAGGATTCATTCACTGTTCAAGTGTGGTACCACATTACTACGTGAGCCAACCCAGAAAAAGCCAACATTTGGCCAACAATTATGCGAAAAAAGTGAAAGTATGAGCGAGATGGTGGCGAATCCCAGACCTTACCCAGATCTTACCGGTGTTATCCTCTAAAGAGTTGATCGGGCCCCGGTTTAACCCGCCGTTTCATTGTGGTACCACATTACTACGTGAGCCATACCACTAAAAGCCCAGAATCTGGCCAAGATTTATACGAAATATGCGAAAGTATGAGCCAGATAATATCAAATACCAGACATAACCCAAACCTAACCGGTGTTACCCTCTAATATATAGATTGAATCCAGGATTAACTCACTGTTTGAGTGTGGTACCACATTACTACGTGATCCAAACCAGAAAACGCCCTGGATCTGCCCAACAAGTATGCCAAGAATGCGAAAGTATGAGCCAGATGATGGCAAATACCAGACCTAACCCTGACCTAACCGGTGTTATCCTCTAAAATATAGATCGAATCCAGGATTAACTCACTGTTTCAGTGTGGTATCACATTACTACGTGTTCCAAACCAGAAAACGCCCAGGATCTGGCCAACAAGTATGCCAAGAATGCGAAAGTATGAGCCAGATGATGGCAAATACCAGACCTAACCCTGACCTAACCGGTGTTATCCTCTAAAATATAGATCGAATCCAGGATTAACTCACTGTTTGAGTGTGGTACCACATTACTACGTGATCCAAACCAGAAAACGCCCTGGATCTGCCCAACAAGTATGCCAAGAATGCGAAAGTATGAGCCAGATGATGGCAAATACCAGACCTAACCCAAACCTAACCGGTGCTACCCTCTAATATATAGATCGAGTCCAGGATTATTTCACTGTTTCAGTGCGGTACCACACTACTACCTGTTCCAACCCAGACAACGCCCAGGATCTGGCCAAGAAGTATGCGAAAAATGCGAAAGTATGAGCCAGATGATGGCAAATACCAGACCTAACCCAAACCTAACCGGTGTTACCCTCTAATATATAGATCGAATCCAGGATTACTTCACTGTGTCAGTGCGGTACCACACTACTACCTGATCCAACCCAGAAAACGCCCAGGATCTGGCCAACAAGTATGCGAAAAATTCGAAAGTATGAGCCAGATGATGGCAAATCCCAGACCTCACCCCGACCTAACCGGTGTTATCCTTTAAAATATAGATCTGACCCAGGCTTAATACATTGTTCAAGTGTGGTAGCACATTACTACGTGAGCCAACCCATAAAAAGCCAGCATTTGGCCAACAATTATGCGAAAAAAGTGAAAGTATGAGCGAGATGATGGCGAATCCCAGACCTTACCCAGACCTTACCGGTGTTATCCTCAAAAGAATAGATCGGGCCCCGGTTTAACCCGCTGTTTCATTGTGGTTCCACATTACTACGTGAGCCATACCAGTAAAGCCCAGAATCTGGCCAACATTTATACGAAATACGCGAAAGTATGGGCCAGATAATTTCAAATACCTGACCTAACCCAAGCCTAACCGGTGTTACCCTCTAATATATAGATCGAATCCAGGATTAATTCACTGTTTCTGTGTGGCATCACACTACTACGTGATCCAACCCAGAAATCGCCCAGGATCTGGCCAAAAAGTATGCGAAAGTTGCGATAGTATGAGCCAGATGATGGAAAATACCTGACCTAACCCTGACCTAACTGGTGTTATCCTCTAAAATATAGATCGAATCCAGGTTTATCTGACCGTTGCAGTGCGGTACCACACTACTACATTATCCAACCCAGAAAACGCCCAGGATCTGGCCAACAAGTATGCGAAAAATGCGAAAGTATGGGCCAGGTAATATCAAATACCAGACCTATCCCAAACCTAACCGGTGTTACCCTCTAATATATAGATCAAATACAGGATTACTTCACTGTTTCAGTGCGGTACCACACTACTACCTGATCCAACCCAGAAAACGCCCAGGATCTGGCCAACAAGTATGCGAAAAATGCGAAAGTATGAGCCAGATAATGGCAAATACCAGACCTAACCCAAACCTAACCGGTGTTACCCTCTAATATATAGATCGAATCCAGGATTAACTCATTGTTTCGGTAAGGTACCACATTACTACGTGATCCAAACCAGAAAAAGCCAGCATTTGCCCAACAATTATGCGAAAAAGGTGAAAGTATGAGCGAGATGATGGCGAATCCCAGACCTGACCCAGACCTAACCGGTGTTATCCTCTATAGAATTGATCGGACCCCGGTTTAACCCGCTGTTTCATTGTGGTACCACTTTACTACGTGATCCATACCAGAAAAAGCTCAGGATCTGGCCAACATTTATACGAAATATGCGAAAGTATGGGCCAGGTAATATCAAATACCAGACCTATCCCAAACCTAACCGGTGTTACCCTCTAATATATAGATCAAATACAGGATTAATTCTCTGCTTCAGTGTGGCATCACACTACTACGTGATCCAACCCGGAAAACGCCCAGGATCTGGCCCAAAAGTATGCGAAAAATGCAAAAGTATGTGCCAGATGATGGAAAATACCAGACCTAACCCAAACCTAACCGGTGTTACCCTTCTAATATATAGATCGAATCCAGGATTACTTCACTGTTTCAGTGCGGTACCACACTACTACGTGATCCAAACCAGAAAACGCCCTGGATCTGCCCAACAAGTATGCGAAGAATGCGAAAGTATGAGCCAGATGATGGCAAATACCAGACCTAACCCTGACCTAACCGGTGTTATCCTCTAAAATATAGATCGAATCCAGGATTAACTCACTGTTTCAGTGTGGTATCACATTACTACGTGTTCCAAACCAGAAAACGCCCAGGATCTGGCCAACAAGTATGCGAAAAATGCCAAAGCATGAGCCAGATGATGGCAAATCCCAGACCTCACCCCGACCTAACCGTTGTTATCCTTTAAAATATAGATCGGACCCAGGATTAATTCACTGTTCAAGTGTGGTATCACTTTACTACGTGATCCAACCAAGAAAAAGCCAGCGTTTAGCCAACAATTATGCGAAAAAGGTGAAAGTATGAGCCAGATGATGGCAAATACAAGACCTATCCCAAACCTAACCGGTGCTACCCTCTAATATATAGATCGAATCCAGGATTATTTCACTGTTTCAGTGCAATACCACACTACTACCTGTTCCAACCCAGAAAACGCCCTGGATCTGCCCAACAAGTATGCGAAGAATGCGAAAGTATGAGCCAGATGATGGCAAATACCAGACCTAACCCTGACCTAACAGGTGTTATCCTGTAAAATATGTATCGAATCCAGTATTAACTCACTGTTTCAGTGTGGTATCACATTACTACGTGTTCCAAACCAGAAAACGCCCAGGATCTGGCCAACAAGTATGCGAAAAATGCCAAAGCATGAGCCAGATGATGGCAAATACCAGACCTAACCCAAACCTAACCGGTGTTACCCTCTAATATATAGATCGAATCCAGGATTACTTCACTGTTTCAGTGCGGTACCACAATACTACGTGTTCCAAACCAGATAAAGCCCAGGATCTGGCCAACAAGTATGCGAAAAATGAGAAAGTATGAGCCAGATAATATCAAATACCTGACCTAACCCAAACCAAACCGGTGTTACCCTCTAATATATAGATTGAATCCAGGATTAATTCACTGTTTCTGTGTGGCATCACACTACTACGTGATCCAACCCAGAAATCGCCCAGGATATGGCCAAAAAGTATGCGAAAAATGCGAAAGTATCAGGCAGACGATGGCAAATTCCAGACCTAACCCTGACCTAACCAGTGTTATCCTCCAAAATATAGATTAAATCCAGTTTTAACTCACTGTTTCAGAGTGGCTCTACATTACTACGTGATCCAAACCAGAAAACGCCCAGGATCTGGCCAACAAGTATGCGAAAAATGCGAAAGTATGAGCCAGATGATGGCAAATACCAGACCTAACCCTGACCTAACCGGTGTTATCCTCTAAAATATAGATCGAATCCAGGATTAACTCACTGTTTCAGTGTGGTATCACATTACTACGTGTTCCACACCAGAAAACGCCCAGGACCTGCTTAACAAGTATGCGAAAAATGCGAAAGCATGAGCCAGATGATGGCAAATACCAGACCTAACCCAAACCTGACCGGTGTTACCCTTCTAATATATAGATCGAATCCAGGATTAATTCACTGTTTCAGTGTGGCATCACACTACTACGCGATCCAACCCAGAAAACGCCCAGGATCTGGCCAACAAGTGTGCGAAAAATGAGAAAGTATGAGCCAGATAATATCAAATACCAGACCTAACCCTGACCTAACCAGTGTTATCTTCTAAAATATAGACTGAATCCAGGTTTAACTCACTGTATGAGTGTGGCACCACATTACTACGTGTTCCAAACCAGACAAAGTCCAGGATCTGGCCAACAAGTATGCGAAAAATGCCAAAGCATGAGCCAGATGATGGCAAATACCAGACCCAACCCTGACTTAACCGGTGTTATCCTCTAAAATATAGACTGAATCCATGTCCAACTCACTGTTGCAGTGCGGTACCACACCACTATCTGATCCAACCCAGAAAACGCCCTGGATCTGCCCAACAAGTATGCGAAAAATGCGAAAGTATGAGCCAGATGATGGCAAATACCAGACCTAACCCAAAGCCAACCGGTGTTACCCTCTAATATATAGATCGAATCCAGGATTACTTCACTGTGTCAGTGCGGTACCACACTACTACCTGATCCAACCCAGAAAACGCCCTGGATCTGGCCAACAAGTATGCGAAAGTTTCGAAAGTATGAGCCAGATGATGGCAAATCCCAGACCTCACCCCGACCTAACCGGTGTTATCCTTTAAAATATAGATCGAATCCAGGATTAATTCACTGTTTCAGTGTGGCATCACACTACTACGCGATCCAACCCAGAAAACGCCCAGGATCTGGCCAACAAGTATGCGAAAAATGAGAAAGTATGAGCCAGATAATATCAAATACCAGACCTAACCCTGACCTAATCAGTGTTATCCTCTAAAATATAGACTGAATCCAGGTTTAGCTCACTGTTTCAGAGTGGCTCTACATTACTACGTGATCCAAAACAGAAAACGCCCAGGATCTGGCCAAGAAGTATGCGAAAAATGCGAAAGTATGAGCCAGATGATGGCAAATACCAGACCTAACCCAAACCTAACCGGTGTTACCCTCTAATATATAGATCGAATCCAGGATTACTTCACTGTGTCAGTGCGGTACCACACTACTACCTGATCCAACCCAGAAAACGCCCAGGATCTGGCCAACAAGTATGCGAAAAATCCGAAAGTATGAGCCAGATGATGGCAAATCCCAGACCTCACCCCGATCTAACCGGTGTTATCCTTTAAAATATAGATCTGACCCAGGCTTAATACATTGTTCAAGTGTGGTACCACATTACTACGTGAGCCAACCCATAAAAAGCCAGCATTTGGCCAACAATTATGCGAAAAAAGTGAAAGTATGAGGGAGATGATGGCGAATCCCAGACCTTACCCAAGCCTAACCGGTGTTACCCTCTAATATATAGATCGAATCCAGGATTAATTCACTGTTTCAGTGTGGCATCACACTACTACGCGATCCAACCCAGAAAACGCCGAGGATCAGGCCAACAAGTAAGTGAAAAAGGCGAAAGTATGAGCCAGCCAATATCAAATACCAGACCTAACCCAAACCTAACCGGTGTTACCCTCTAATATATAGATCGAATCCAGGATTAATTCACTGTTTCTGTGTGGCATCACACTACTACGTGATCCAACCCAGAAATCGCCCAGGATCTGGCCAAAAAGTATGCGAAAGTTGCGATAGTATGAGCCAGATGATGGATATTACCTGACCTAACCCTGACCTAACTGGTGATATCCTCTAAAATATAGATCGAATCCAGGTTTATCTGACCGTTGCAGTGCGGTACCACACTACTACATTATCCAACCCAGAAAACGCCCAGGAACTGGCCAACAAGTATGCGAAAAATGCGAAAGTATGAGCCGGATGATGGCAAATACCAGACCCAACCCTGACCTAACAGGTGTTATCCTCTAATATATAGATCGAAACCAGGATTAATTCACTGTTTCTGTGTGGCATCACACTACTACGTGATCCAACCCAGAAATCGCCCAGGATCTGGCCAAAAAGTATGCGAAGAATGCGATAGTATGAGCCAGATGATGGAAAATACCTGACCTAACCCTGACCTAACCGGTGTTATCCTCTAATATATAGATTGAATCCAGGTTTAACTCATGTGGCAGTGTGGTACCATATTACTACGTGATCCAAACTATAAATCGCCCTGTATCTGGCCAACAAGTATGCGAAAAATGCGACAGCATGAGCCAGATGATGGCAAATACCAGACCTATCCCAAACCTAACCGGTGTTACCCTCTAATATATAGATTGAATCCAGGATTAACTCACTGTGTAAGTGTGGTACCACATTACTACGTGATCCAAACTATAAATCGCCCTGGATCTGGCCATAAGTATGCGAAAAATGCGAAAGCATGAGCCAGATGATGGCAAATACCAGACCAATCCCAAACCTAACCGGTGTTACCCTCTAATATATAGATTGAATCCAGGTTTAACTCACTGTTGCAGTGCGGCACCACATTACTACGTGGCCCAAATCAGAAAACGCCCGGGATCTGGCCAACAATTATGCGAAAAATGCGATAGTATGAGCCAGATGATGGCAAATACCAGACCTAACCCTGACCTAACTGGTGTTATCCTCTAAAATATAGATTGAATCCAGGTTTAACTCATGTGGCTGTGTGGTACCATATTACTACGTGATCGAAACTATAAATCGCCCTGGAACTGGCCAACAAGTATGCGAAAAATGCGAAAGTATGAGCCAGATGATGGCAAATACCAGACTTAACCCTGACCTTACTGGTGTCATCCTCTAAAATATAGATTGAATCCAGGTTTAACTCACTGTTTCAGAGTGGTTCTACATTACTACGTGATTCAAACCAGAAAACGCCCAGGATCTGGCCAACAAGTATGCGAAAAATGCGAAAGTATGGGCCAGATGATGGCAAATACCAGACCTAACCCAAACCTAACCGGTGTTACCCTTCTAATATATAGATCGAATCCATGAGTACTTTCACTGTTTCAGTGCGGTACCACACTACTACCTGATCCAACCCAGAAAACGCCCCGGATCTGGCCAACAAGTATGCGAAAAATGCGAAAGTATGAGCCAGATGATGGCGAATCCCAGACCTCACCCCGACCTAACCGGTGTTATCCTTTAAAATATAGATCGGACCCAGGATTCATTCACTGTTCAAGTGTGGTACCACATTACTACGTGAGCCAACCCAGAAAAAGCCAACATTTGGCCAACAATTATGCGAAAAAAGTGAAAGTATGAGCGAGATGGTGGCGAATCCCAGACCTTACCCAGATCTTACCGGTGTTATCCTCTAAAGAGTTGATCGGGCCCCGGTTTAACCCGCCGTTTCATTGTGGTACCACATTACTACGTGAGCCATACCACTAAAAGCCCAGAATCTGGCCAAGATTTATACGAAATATGCGAAAGTATGAGCCAGATAATATCAAATACCAGACATAACCCAAACCTAACCGGTGTTACCCTCTAATATATAGATTGAATCCAGGATTAACTCACTGTTTGAGTGTGGTACCACATTACTACGTGATCCAAACCAGAAAACGCCCTGGATCTGCCCAACAAGTATGCCAAGAATGCGAAAGTATGAGCCAGATGATGGCAAATACCAGACCTAACCCTGACCTAACCGGTGTTATCCTCTAAAATATAGATCGAATCCAGGATTAACTCACTGTTTCAGTGTGGTATCACATTACTACGTGTTCCAAACCAGAAAACGCCCAGGATCTGGCCAACAAGTATGCCAAGAATGCGAAAGTATGAGCCAGATGATGGCAAATACCAGACCTAACCCTGACCTAACCGGTGTTATCCTCTAAAATATAGATCGAATCCAGGATTAACTCACTGTTTCAGTGTGGTATCACATTACTACGTGTTCCAAACCAGAAAACGCCCAGGATCTGGCCAACAAGTATGCGAAAAATGCCAAAGCATGAGCCAGATGATGGCAAATCCCAGACCTCACCCCGACCTAACCGTTGTTATCCTTTAAAATATAGATCGGACCCAGGATTAATTCACTGTTCAAGTGTGGTATCACATTACTACGTGATCCAACCAAGAAAAAGCCAGCGTTTAGCCAACAATTATGCGAAAAAGGTGAAAGTATGAGCCAGATGATGGCAAATACAAGACCTATCCCAAACCTAACCGGTGCTACCCTCTAATATATAGATTGAATCCAGGATTAACTCACTGTTTGAGTGTGGTACCACATTACTACGTGATCCAAACCAGAAAACGCCCTGGATCTGCCCAACAAGTATGCCAAGAATGCGAAAGTATGAGCCAGATGATGGCAAATACCAGACCTATCCCAAACCTAACCGGTGTTACCCTCTAATATATAGATTGAATCCATGATTTACTCACTGTTTCAGTGTGGTACCACACTACTACCTGATCCAAACCAGAAAACGCCCAGGATCTGGCCAACAAGTATGCGAAAAATGCGATAGTATGAACCAGATGATGGAAAATACCTGACCTAACCCTGACCTAACTGGTGTTATCCTCTAAAATATAGATCGAATCCAGGTTTAACTGACCGTTGCAGTGCGGTACCACACTACTACCTTATCCAACCCAGAAAACGCCCAGGATCTGGCCAACAAGTATGCGAAAAATGCGAAAGTATGCGCGAGATGATGGCGAATCCCAGACCTAACCGGTGTTATCCTCTAAAGAATTGATCGGACCCCGGTTTAACCCGCTGCTTCATTGTGGTACCACATTACTACGTAATCCATACCAGATAAAGCCCAGGATCTGGCCAACATTTATACAAAATATGCGAAAGTATGGGCCAGATAATATCAAATACCAGACCTAGCCCAAACCTAACCGGTGCTACCCTCTAATATATAGATCGAATCCAGGATTAATTCACTGTTTCTGTGTGGCATCACACTACTACGTGATCCAACCCAGAAATCGCCCAGGATCTGGCCAAAAAGTATGCGAAAGATGCGATAGTATGAGCCAGATGATGGAAAATACCTGACCTAACCCTGACCTAACTGGTGTTATCCTCTGAAATATAGATCGAATCCAGGTTTAACTGACCGTTGCAGTGCGGTACCACACTACTACATTATCCAACCCAGAAAACGCCCAGGATCTGGCCAACAAATATGCGAAAAATGCGAAAGTATGAGCCGGATGATGGCAAATACCAGACCTAACCCTGACCTAACTGGTGTTATCCTCTAAAACATAGATTGAATCCAGGTTTAACTCACTGTTGCAGTGCGGTAACACACTACTACCTGATCCAACCCAGAAAACGCCCAGGCTCTGGCCAACAAGTATGCGAAAAATGCGAAAGTATGAGCCAGATGATGGCAAATACCAGACCTAACCCTGACCTAACCAGTGTTATCCTCCAAAATATAGATTGAATCCAGGTTTAACTCACTGTTGCAGTGTGGTGCCACATTACTACGTGATCCAAACCAGAAAACGCCCAGGATCTGGCCAACAAGTATGCGAAAAATGCGAAAGTATGAGCCAGATGATGGCAAATACCAGATCTAACCCTGAACTAACCGGTGTTATCCTCTAAAATATAGATTGTATCCAGGTTTAACTCACTGTTTCAGAGTGGTTCTACATTACTACGTGATCCAAACCAGAAAACGCCCAGGATCTGGCTAACAAGTATGCGAAAAATGCGAATGTATGAGCCAGATGATGGCAAATACCAGACCTAACCCAAACCTAACCGGTGTTACCCTTCTAATATATAGATCGAATCCAGGATTACTTCACTGTTTCAGTGCGGTACCACACTACTACCTGATCCAAACCAGAAAACGCCCAGGATCTGGCCAACAAGTATGCGAAAAATGCGAATGCATGAGCCAGATGATGGCAAATACCAGACCTAACCCTGACCTAACCGGTGTTATCCTCTAAAATATAGATCGAATCCAGGTTTAACTGACCGTTGCAGTGCGGTACCACACTACTACATTATCCAACCCAGAAAACGCCCAGAATCTGGCCAACAAGTATGCGAAAAATGCGAAAGTATGAGCCGGATGATGGCAAATACCAGACCTAACCCTGACCTAACCGGTGTTATCCTCTAATATATAGATCGAATCCAGGATTAACTCACTGTTTCAGTGTGGTACGTCATTACTACGTGATCCAAACCAGAAAACGCCCAGGATATGGCCAACAAGTATGCGAAAAATGCGAAAGCATGAGCCAGATTATGGCAAATACAGACCTAACCCAAACCTAACCGGTGTTACCCTCTAATATATAGATCGAATCCAGGATTAACTCACTGTTTCAGTGTGGTACCACATTACAACGTGATCATAACGAGAAAACACCCAGGATCTGGCCAAAAAGTATGCGAAAAATGCGAATGCATGAGCCAGATGATGGCAAATACCAGACCTAACCCTGACCTAACCGGTGTTATCCTCTAAAATATAGATTGAATCCAAGATAAACTCACTGCGTCAGTGCGGTACCAATTTACTACGTGATCCTAACCAGAAAACGCCCAGGATCTGGCCATCAAGTATGCGAAAAATGCGAAAGTATGAGCCAGATGATGGCAAATACCAGACCTAAGCCAAACCTAACCGTTGTTACCCTCTAATATATAGACCGAATCCAGGATTACTTCACTGTGTCAGTGCGGTACCACATTACTACCTTTTCCAACCCAGAAAACGCCCAGGATCTGGCCATCAAGTAGGTGAAAAATGCGAAAGTATGATCCAGATAATGGCAAATACCAGACCTAACCCTGACCTAACCGGTGTTACCCTCTAAAATATAGATGGAATCCATGATTTACTCACTGTTTCAGTGTGGTACCACATTACTACGTGATCCAAACCAGAAAACGCCCAGGATCTGGCCAACAAGTATGCGAAAAATGCGAAAGTATGAGCCAGATGATGGCAAATCCCAGACCTCACCCCGACCTAACCGTTGTTATCCTTTAAAATATAGATCGGACCCAGGATTAATTCACTGTTCAAGTGTGGTATCACATTACTACGTGATCCAAACCAGAAAACACCCAGGATCTGGCCAACAAGAATGCGAAAAATGCCAAAGCATGAGCCAGATGACGGCAAATACCAGACCTAACCCTGACCTAACCGGTGTTATCCTCTAAAATATAGATTGAATCCAAGATAAACTCACTGCGTCAGTGTGGTACCAAATTACTACGTGATCCAAACCAGAAAACGCCCAGGATCTGGCCAACAAGTATGCGAAAAATGCGAAAGTATGAGCCAGATGATGGCAAATACCAGACCTAACCCTGACCTAACCGGTGTTACCCTCTAAAATATAGATCGAATCCAGGATTAATTCACAGTTTCTGTGTGGCATCACACTACTACGTGATCCAACCCAGATAAAGCCCAGGATCTGGCCAACAAGTATGCGAAAAATGAGAAAGTATGAGCCAGATAATATCAAATACCTGACCTAACCCAAACCAAACCGGTGTTACCCTCTAATATATAGATCGAATCCAGGATTAATTCACTGTTTCTGTGTGGCATCACACTACTACGTGATCCAACCCAGAAATCGCCCAGGATATGGCCAAAAAGTATGCGAAAAATGCGAAAGTATCAGGCAGACGATGGCAAATTCCAGACCTAACCCTGACCTAACCAGTGTTATCCTCTAAAATATAGATTGAATCCAGTTTTAACTCACTGTTTCAGAGTGGCTCTACATTACTACGTGATCCAAACCAGAAAACGCCCAGGATCTGACAAACAAGTATGCGAAAAATGCGAAAGTATGAGCCAGATGATGGGAAATACCAGACCTAACCCTGACCTAACCGGTGTTATCCTCTAAAATATAGATCGAATCCAGGATTAACGCACTGTTTCAGTGTGGTATCACATTACTACGTGTTCCAAACCAGAAAACGGCCAGGACCTGGTTAACAAGTATGCGAAAAATGCGAAAGCATGAGCCAGATGATGGCAAATACCAGTCCTAACCCTGACCTAACCGGTGTTATCTTCTAAAATATAGATTGAATCCAGGTTTGACTCACTGTTTGAGTGTGGCACCACATTACTACGTATTCCAAACCAGACAAAGCCCAGGATCTGGCCAACAAGTATGCGAAAAATGAGAAAGTATGAGCCAGATAATATCAAATACCTGACCTAACCCAAACCAAACCGGTGTTACCCTCTAATATATAGATCGAATCCAGGATTAATTCACTGTTTCTGTGTGGCATCACACTACTACGTGATCCAACCCAGAAATCGCCCAGGATCTGGCCAAGAAGTATGCGAAAAATGCGAAAGTATGAGCCAGATGATGGCAAATACCAGACCTAACCCTGACCTAATCAGTGTTATCCTCTAAAATATAGATTGAATCCAGGTTTAACTCACTGTTTCAGAGTGGCTCTACATTACTACGTGATCCAAACCAGAAAACGCCCAGGATCTGGCCAACAAGTATGCCAAGAATGCGAAAGTATGAGCCAGATGATGGCAAATACCAGACCTAACCCTGACCTAACCGGTGTTATCCTCTAAAATATAGATCGAATCCAGGATTAACTCACTGTTTCAGTGTGGTATCACATTACTACGTGTTCCAAACCAGAAAACGCCCAGGATCTGGCCAACAAGTATGCGAAAAATGCCAAAGCATGAGCCAGATGATGGCAAATCCCAGACCTCACCCCGACCTAACCGTTGTTATCCTTTAAAATATAGATCGGACCCAGGATTAATTCACTGTTCAAGTGTGGTATCACATTACTACGTGATCCAACCAAGAAAAAGCCAGCGTTTAGCCAACAATTATGCGAAAAAGGTGAAAGTATGAGCCAGATGATGGCAAATACAAGACCTATCCCAAACCTAACCGGTGCTACCCTCTAATATATAGATTGAATCCAGGATTAACTCACTGTTTGAGTGTGGTACCACATTACTACGTGATCCAAACCAGAAAACGCCCTGGATCTGCCCAACAAGTATGCCAAGAATGCGAAAGTATGAGCCAGATGATGGCAAATACCAGACCTATCCCAAACCTAACCGGTGTTACCCTCTAATATATAGATTGAATCCATGATTTACTCACTGTTTCAGTGTGGTACCACACTACTACCTGATCCAAACCAGAAAACGCCCAGGATCTGGCCAACAAGTATGCGAAAAATGCGATAGTATGAACCAGATGATGGAAAATACCTGACCTAACCCTGACCTAACTGGTGTTATCCTCTAAAATATAGATCGAATCCAGGTTTAACTGACCGTTGCAGTGCGGTACCACACTACTACCTTATCCAACCCAGAAAACGCCCAGGATCTGGCCAACAAGTATGCGAAAAATGCGAAAGTATGCGCGAGATGATGGCGAATCCCAGACCTAACCGGTGTTATCCTCTAAAGAATTGATCGGACCCCGGTTTAACCCGCTGCTTCATTGTGGTACCACATTACTACGTAATCCATACCAGATAAAGCCCAGGATC